>NW_015112947.1:39044-46874 GCF_001443285.1 Poecilia latipinna | reverse complement strand
TCTGCAGAAACTCTCAGCATTTTGAAGACGTTTGAAATTAGATTTGTCCAGTGTTGCAACATAAACTTAGCTGCAGGTTTATTTTCCTCCAGACCTTTGCAAGGTAGCTGCTTGTAGATCTGCAGTGTTGTGCAGACCCAGATGAACACTTTCATGGGTTCAGCTCAATATTTTTGATAATTTAAAGCTGAACCATGGTGTTTTCATAACATAGACATCAAGGGAACACAACTAATCTTGATGTCACCCCTATTGGGGTTGAGAGACAGATTTACACATTGATTTATGGACAAACTTTTTTTATTTCACACAGAAAGAGCCACAGCAATTTTTGCTCAATGTGCCCATTAAGTCTCTCTTGAGGATCCATAATGCTGTTTTAGGTGTGTATGTCTTCCCTCACTTTGATACTATTGATTGTGCTATATGAAATGGCACTACAAGGTGAAATTTCAGGGGTTACATTGATGCTTTTTTCGTCTTGCAAAGAAATAAAAACACTGAATTTTCACTGAATATTACTGATTGATCTACAGAAACTCGTAGATAGCTAAAACTTTTGCTTTCAAAACTTTCACATTTTTGCTAAATAAACACCAGCAAAATCTCAACATGACACAATATCACCACTAGATGTCGCCATTTCCAGTAGATCATCACTAACCTGTATCCCCTCCTAACATTCAGTCATTGTTCCGACTTGTATATCAATATTTCCAAGCTGATCATATCTTCTTTATGCTCTTTATGGTTTATGCATAAATCCGTGGATTTTTGTGTTGGGTCATCTGAAGTAAACATGATTAAAAGTGACAGCCGGACGCCCGGTTCACAGTGACCCGGTGGTGGATTGCTCCACACAGCGAGCCCCGCTGGGAGATGAGATTTGATCTGCTGGTCTGTCAGGGAGGAAACCAACAGTTAATACTTAATCAGCCATTCGGTTCGCCTTTCAGAAGCTCATGAAATCTAATGAACTTAATCACGGTGTCACTTTCTCACGGCGTAATTAAACTCAACGCCTGTTCAGTGAAGGGTGGCTGACTTTAGGGCTCCAGCCCCAAAAACAAAAAGACACAATACAACTGGCATGCAGAGACTGGTGGAAATATTTAAGATTTTAAACAGAAAATACTGAAATTTCTTTAATATCCAACCTAATGAGCCCAATAATGTCTCAAAAAGGGTAACATTAAATGCATCTGGACAAAAACTCAAAGCAAACAGTGATAAACTTGGGATCAGTTCATGTTTTCATGCAGTTGCAGCCAAACCTGCTTGACAAAGCGGCAGGAAGTTCGCCTGAAGGCTGCAGAAGGTTTTTACAGCGGCGCTCCGTAATGTCTGGCCTGAGGAGAACATCGGAGAGCGATTTGATGTGACGCTGAGCTCATTTCATACAACACCTCATTCCCTGTGCCCTGCGAGGTTTTAGCCACAGGCTGAACTACGGCGCAATCTGTGAAATCTGTGTTTCCCATCAGATGCAGTAATAACCTCTGTGCTGTGTCTGCGTGATCTTATCTACTTTATCTGAGTTTGAAGGTCAGGAAGCGGCAGGAGGAGATGCAGTGCATATTATTTTACCACATTACATGAAATGGTTGCTCACCGTGGAAACGTCCAGGTGTTTCATATGTGAGAACATCTGACTTTATCACCAGCTTCCTCCGATTCCCCGGGCGTCGCATCCGGAGGGTCTGCTGGGAGATTCCTGCATGTTTCACAGCCGAGATACCAGGACCATAACTCAGAACGACCCGGGCTCGTTTACGCTTCCATGTCCAGTCATGGTGCAAAGAAAAACACATGCAACAATATAAAAATAAAATAAAAATGGTGTGGGGAAAAAAACAATAAAAATGAATAATTGTCAAAAAGAATATAAAAAAAAGACAAATTAAAATGAAATTAATTCCTGGTAGTGACTTCTTTTGTCAAATTGATTCAAAACGTGTTTCTGAAATGATTCTTCTGCATAACTTCATGAGTGACACAAAGCAAACAAATAACTAGATAAATATTTAAAAATTAAAAGAAGATAAAAAAAAATCAATTTATCAAGAAACACAAGTAAATAAAAATGCAAATACAAGTTGCTCTATCGGAGCTGATCAACTTGTTGAAGATGATTGACGGGGATTAAAACCTGGTGATTGGAGGCGAAGGAGCGAAGAACAAAGAGAGGATTATGCAAAACATGCATTATTATGCAAATAGAGGAGCAAATAGGCTGGTGTCACATATTATGTCATTTATCAGAGTGATAAAACTAGATAGTCTACATGTATTTTAAAAACTTTACACCAACTTAGAAAATTATTTCCAACAAATTTTTAAAAATGTAACAGTTTTAAGCGCTGAAAATATTTTTCCTGACTCACATTTCACCTGTTACAAACTTATATCATCTTAAACTTACATGTCTGGAACCAAGCTCAAAAAGATTATTCATAAAAATGAAGTTATAAAAATGAACTTTAGAGAATGTGTTTATTTGTTAATTAAAATCCTTGCTGAAAACAAGAAAGGCTGGTTTTCATCTTGTTCTTCATAAATATGAATATTTTGTGGATATGAACTGTTTTTGTTCAGATTCCTCCAAACATGGAGAGGATCGTTTTGTTCAAATATGTCATGTGTAGAAAAGACATCGGTGAATTTGTTGACATATTTGCTCCTAGGAAGATTGTCTTAAATGTTTTCTGGGTTTTTCTTCATGCTGCAGATCTGCAAAGAGCAACAACTGCTTTTGTTTTGCTGATGATCAGCAGCGACTGGCTGCGACTTTCCCTCTTAAATCTGGAAGAAGCAGCTGAAATTCTGCATCAAAAACACAAACAGAACAGAGAAGAGAGCTTTTACTATTGTTTGTTCTTAAAACATGTTTCAAGCAACTGAAAGCAGCTCACAAAGCAACAAAACTAAACAAAAGAAGAAGAAGACATTAGTTTCCGCTCTTAGATTTGAAAACAAACATGTTGTGACCTCCACTTCCTCTTCGTCTTCCTCCTCCTCCTCATGATGTCACTGCCTGCTAAAGCCTCCAGCAGCAGCAGAGCGGCGGGGGGAGAAGTCAGCCTCTCTGCCAAACAGTGTGGAGGTTTTTCTTGTTCCGTGTCGGTCAGAAGGAGAAGCGATGGCACCGGCGCAGGAGACCTGCAGTAGGAGCATGCAGAGGTCAGATGGTGACGTGAGCAGAAGGTCCGGGAGGAAGAGGAGGAGGAAGAGCAGGAGGAAAGCCAAAGGTTGGTCAAGAATCTAAACTCACATTTAGTCAAACTGAACATTAAATCTGTCCAGGATGTTTTTATTATTCCAGTTCTGTTAGAATAAGATTCTGCAGCTGATCTTTGTCTGTTTGCAACATTTTTATTAAGAAAATATTCTCTGTTTACAATAAACTTAATTACTTCAATGAAACTTTTTTCAACTAAACTAAACTCAGAAAATGGGATTGATTCTCTCTGGAGCTGTTAGGTCTCCAACCCTGCAAAAACACAAAATCTTACCAAGTATTTTTGGTTTCTAGTGAAAACATCTTAGTTCACTTGAAATAAGACAAAACTAACTTACAAGTCACTTTTCAGTAAGAGTTTGTTTTAAGTCAATATCTCCTTAATGTTGATGAAAAGGTTTTTGTTTCATTAGCAGATTATTTCACATTTTCTCATATTATAAGTGAAATAATCTACCAGTGAACCCTATACTTTTTAGTAATATTAAGACATTATTGACTTAAAACAAACTCTTACTGAAAAGTTACTTCAAAGCTATTTTGTCTTATTTCAAGTGAAATAAGATATTTTCACTAGAAAAAAACACTTGGTAAGATTTTGTGTTTTTGCAGTAAATAAGGTCACAAGTTGTTAATTTATTACAGTCAGACTCATTTCACTTTTTGTCTGACTTATAGGTATGTTAGTTTTTCTACAGCATGATGAATATCTAAATAAGCATTAAGAGCATCGCCGTCCAGTTTTCTGCATCTATGAACTCATGTTTCACTCTGTCAAATATAGTTTTGGATGCAGTTGTTAGTTGTTAAAGTTTAGGCATGCAGGAAACAACATGTTTTAGTACATTCATATTAAACAAATCAACAGGTTTCATTCAGGTTTAACTTCTTCCACCTTCATTTACAAAAATGAAGGTGGAAGAAGAGGCAAAAAAATAAAAAAATAAACAACACTCACACCGACTCTTAGGATTTACTGCAAAGTTGTCAGCTCAGAAAAATGACATCAGACTTCACAGACACTGTATGATCAACACACAGTTATCATTTAAAAAGAAAATTCTGATTTATGTGCAATATTTCTCTCCAGCAACACATGCATGCAGAGCTCTGCTCCAAGATCCAAACTTAGCGGTGTGCAATGCTCAGTAGAGAAAAACAGAAAACTTTTCTATCATGTTGCTCATAAACTGGTGAATGACTGGAACTGATGGTTGAGGTGCAGAAACCAAACACAGGTGAGAGGAAAAATGAGAACTTGGGTCTGTTGAGATGTTTTTAAACATTTTATCTGATTTAATTCAACTTTATGAAACTTTTTTGGGGATGAAACTTAAGCAAACTCAGAGAGAAATTTCAAGCATAGATCAGAGAAGCAATATCTAATATTTTTGCACCACAAACCAGAATAATATAAAGTAACAATTCATTTTTATCCCTGAACTGTATTCTGCAGATTATTAAACACAATCTGATATTTCACTGTTTAAACAGATGAGCAGAAGGAGTTCAGAGGTTTAATCTGTGAAGCAAAAGTCTAAATGCTGGATTTTCTGTGTGCTGTTTGCATAAATGTATTATCTGATGGAGATAATCTGGAAGCAGAATTAATCATAATTACAGGTCAGCTTGATGAAGCAGCCATTGTTCTGCACATGTTGATCCTCTAAAAGCTGCAGATTACTCCGTCATGACTGCAGTTTCACAATCACTTCTTACTTTAAATGCTTTACGCTTATTCCACTTTTATTAAAGACCCATCAACCTTTTATAAGTGGTTCCTTTAAACAAAACCCTCAGGAATCATTGCTCTGCATAAAATTATGTGATTTTTAAACAGCTGATGCTTCTGTTTCCAGCGGGTATTTTACAAATGATGACATATTTTTCTCACTCAGGAAAATTACTATTTTGGCGAAAGGATTAAAAAAATATTTCACTTCAGAATCACATAAAATGAATTAAAAAAAAATCTCAATAAAGTGATTCTGTTGTGAAACAACATATTCTGCATTATCGTGGAATAATGCTGCATTTCTAGGGTTCCTCGATGCTAAACAGGTCACTAAATGCTGCATTCAAGATTCTGCAGCTGTATTTTAAACATCAGCTGTATAAAATACAAGAAGGTCCATCACAAGTTGATGCAGAATCTCAACATTAAACGTTATTTTAGATATTTTGTATGATATTCTGCTTCGTTTGCTGTGAGCAGGGTTTGAACCTGCGCAGGAAAGCCACATTGGATTTCAAATCCAACGCCTTAACCACAGCGCCCTCTGCTGGAGCTGAGAAAGTAACACAGTGATGCAACGTGGAAATAAAATACAGAAACTTTCTGGTTTAAATAAGAGACTTAAATGCAACTTTAAAGACACAACTCAGATCTTTAATGTTGCCTGAAATCTGTTTGGGCAACATTAAAAATTAAACCGTAAAAGTCGCGGAAACTAACGAAAATGTTGTTTTAATGTTGATTTAAGTATTTTAGTTGAGCAGTTTTTTATATGGTTTTGCTGAAGATTTAAAGATTTAAGGCGATTTTATTTAATGATTTGATCAAAAATAATTAAATAAAATAATCTTTATTTAATGATTTGATCAAAAAGAGTAGCAAGAAAAAAACTCCATAAGTTAAATAAATAAATACGCAAAACATTTTTAACATAAAATGAGGATTTCTTCCATGATAAAATAAATTAATTTTAGCTGATTTTCAACGTAAATCTGGACAAGGTGACAACATGATTGAATTAGTAAAACAGATGAAAACATGTGAGATTTTCAAAGCAGAAAAAAAGTGTTTTGGCTGCAATAAAAATCCCCTTCTGCTGCCTTTTAAAGTCAAATTAACGAGCTGCTATTCGCTGGCCGCTGCATCTCGGGGAAATGATTGGATTGGATTACGGGCCAGCAGCTGCTGTCCTCCACGTCTGTCTGCGTTTGGACGTTTTCATGGATGGGGTGTATTTGGATAAGTGCTCTCCATCGCTGCCGTCAGACCTTTGAGGCATTTCAACGCACATTTCCTCAGATGGACGCTACGATGGCCCTCACTTCTCTGGAAACATTAGCTCGATGGTTTTCATGAATCCTCTGCAAAACAGCATTTTTCTTGCGAAAGGAAGAACTCTGGTGGATTTAAACCTAGAAATCTCTGATACTAAATAGAAATAAGAGCATACAATTAGAAATCATTAACAGGCAGCAGTGACTTGTGTTTTTCTGCAGGTTTGCTCTCATTAGATACAGGGTGTTTAAAATCTGGGGCCATTTGCGGACCCTGGACCAAAATTAAACAAATTAGGACAAAAATTCAAACTTTTAAATGAAAATCTACTTAAAAAATATTAGAGGCGACACAAAGTGATCATTTGGTTTCGTTCTGTTGTCATGGTAACTAGGAACGCATCTCATTGCGCTAATGTACAGCAAAGAAAATGCTTTTAACTGCGACATTAAAACTTGGTTGAATGCATTCTGAGTGGCCTACAGCCCGTTTTCATTGCTGAGAAAAGATTAATTTTATTATTTTATTCCCTTGGTGTCAAGGAGCTGTGATGGCTGAGTGGTTAAGGCGTTGGATTTGAAATCTGATGAGGTTTTCTTGCACAGGTTCAAACCCTGCTCACAGCAAATGAAGCAGAACAGAGTAAAAAAGATCTAAGTGTGGATGTTCTTACTGTCAACACTATGTTTGCATCTGAAACAGCAAATTCAGATCATTGGTGTGTATTATGCATGAACTCCTCAGATGTATCCGTTTATGATGCATCGCTCCAACTATCAGCAATGTTTAAACTCAAGATGTGACTTTATTCAACTTATATGCACAGAATACTGTTTCTGTACACACTTCTACTGAAACCATGAAAAAAACAGAATATAAGATCATTACTTTAAAGAACAATGGACGGACGGCTTGATGCAGCAATAATTTCATAGCCTGGTGAACGAATGAATGAACCACATATAGAACAGGTCAGATGCTTTAATTACATCTGTTTAGTGAAACTTTCACTAAATGACCTTCATTTATTGAATGAGGCTGTCTATAACAACATAACGCTGCAAACGAGTCTTAATCCAAAACGTTTCCACATTCCTGTGCCCTTGAGGAAGGGCAGTCCAGGTTGCAGGTAGATGAGACAATTTGTCATTAATTGCTGCGTGAAAATGAAATTATCCACAGCTGTCAGACCCCAAACAGAGAGCAGGACTTCCTCCCACCATGTCTAAGTTAATTATTCCAAAAAAAAAAAAAAGGGTTTAAAGACACAACCAGAATGAAGAAACCTCAATATAAGTCAGATATGGATTTATCTTTTTATCCCTTCATATGACATCAACTTTCAACAAATAAAGAATTGTTTCCACTTCGCTGTGAGCAGGGTTTGAACCTGCGAGGGGAAACCCCATTGGATTTCGAGTCCAACGCCTTAACCTCTCGGCCATCACAGCTGGATGTCTTTGCATCTAATGAAGAAGCAACAAATGAATGTATTACAGAAAAATAATGGCAAACATGAAATAAATCAGGGTTTTCCTGCAGCTTTTCATCACAGATTGATCAGACAAACCTCTCATCATCT
>NW_015112947.1:22162-35664 GCF_001443285.1 Poecilia latipinna | reverse complement strand
TGTTGGACACTGTCGTTAGAGATCGCTGTGAGCAGGATTCGAACCTGCGAGGGGAAACCCCATTGGATTTCGAGTCCAACGCCTTAACCTCTCGGCCATCACAGCTGCTGGGGTTTATGTCTGAATAAAAACCTGAAGGTGGGACTTAGAGGGAAGGAAGGTGAGAGTGTTGGAAACATGGATGAGAAACTGAAGAGAGGAATGAAATGGATGCAGACACTTGGAATAACTTATCTTATTGAGATAAGTATTCAAAACTGGTTTTAGTCTTTGGATTCTTTTCAAATACAACAAGACGGAAGGACTCACTTTATGTTTTACTTGAGTATACAGGAAATTTATTGGTTTATTCTTTTAAACCAACTGATTCTCACAGTCTAGATTTGCTGTGAGCAGGATTTGAACCTGCATGGGGAAACCCCATTGGACTTTGAGTCCAATGCCTTAACTGGTCACCCATCAAGCTGCCCAACCCCCAGTCACAGGAAAAATAAATCCAACATGATCCAAGCCAGAGGTCACCAAGTCCTGTAGGGTCGCCAGTCTGGAGAAACTGGAAAAACACGCAAATTAAGCCACCAATGAACATAACTGCTATGTTTGGATTACATGAGGAAGCCAGAGTACCCAGGAAGAACGCACAGATTCAGAGAGAACATGCAAACTGCAAGCAAAAGGAGCTTCAAACTCTGAAATAACATTTAAAAGGAAATAATTTTCACTCAAGGCTCAAGAAGTTAAAAATAGTAATAACTTATAATACATAATACAAGAAAACCACCAGAAACATAGAAATTTATTTAAAAATAAAAAAACACACAAAAAAAACCCATATTAATTCATAACTATAATTAAAGTTTATTCAGATTTCTAAGCTCTAAATAACCAGTTTCAGATTCAGGAGCACAACATGTCTGACAGTTAAAAAGTTATTTAAATCATTTCAGTAACTCTCTGGTTCTGAAAACCTGAAGAGAAAATAAAAACATCACTTTCATACAGTTTATCTACAGTGTTGATATAAATATCTCTAAACCAATAGTTGTTATTTTTCACTTTTTATGTATTTTAGTGAAATATCTCATTTTAAAGTATCACTGTTTTGAGAGTTTGTTTTTTCACATATTGACTATACTGTCCATTTAGACAAATATATGATTCAATCACTGTGAACATTGTGAACACTTGCACATGAGGAAAAAACTTTATGTGCAAAGTTTGTTCCTACACAATATTAGGAAGCTGTATTTTCCAAAATCCTGGTAATTTAAATGTATTTTCATAGTAAAACCTTCCCAGACTGATTAATAAATGAGTCGCTGTGAGCAGGATTCGAACCTACGAGGGGAAACCCCATTGGATTTCAAGTCCAACGCCTTAACCACTCGGCCATCACAGCAGGATGTTTAATAATGTAATCAAGGAGCAAAACATGAGAGATAAACTTAAAATCTACATGAATTTCAGAAGATTAAAACAAACAAAGGGAACAACCTGAGATTTGATAAACGCAGGTTAACATCTGTGAAAGTCAACAAACGAGTTCATGTCCACTTTAGTTTAAGATCTTATATCTGTTTTGGGTTTATGTGGAAAACACATATTTAAACACAATGTGGAGCAAATGTAATACAGGCTTTTCACACTTAAACCTTCATTTATGTGATCTACTTACACCTTTTAACAGTTTCCACATCGCTGTGAGCAGGATTCGAACCTGCGTGGGGAAACCCCATTGGATTTCGAGTCCAACGCCTTAACCTCTCGGCCATCACAGCTGGATGTTTAACAATGTAATCAAGGAGCAAAACATGGATGTAACAAGTCAGTGGAGTAACAAGGCAAACATGAAGCTACCACAACATGGGTGCACTAAGTAATCAGTTGTCTATCTGGTGAGCAACTTCAGGTGTGTTGGACACCGTCGTTAGAGATCGCTGTGAGCAGGATTCGAACCTGCGAGGGGAAACCCCATTGGATTTCGAGTCCAACGCCTTAACCTCTCAGCCATCACAGCTGGATGTCTTCTAACCCCATGAAGAAGCAACAAATGAATGTATTACGGAAAAATAATGGCAAAGATGAAATAAATCAGGGTTTTCCTGCAGCTTTTCAGCACAGATTGATCAGACAAACCTCTCATCATCTGATCTAGAGTTGCTGGACACTGTAGTTAGAGATCGCTGTGAGCAGGATTCAAACCTGCGCGGGGAAAACCCATTGGATTTCGAGTCCAACGCCTTAACCTCTCGGCCATCACAGCTGGCTGCTTAACAATGTATTAACGGAGTAAAATATAAAATATAAAGCCTATCTCTGCACCAACATCTCAGTAACACAGATGAGTAACAGGACTCTGGAGAACTTCACTGCCAACCGAGGAATGATTAGTCATTTGATTCATGTTGGTTGGATCAGTGGCTCATCTAAAAGTTGCTGAATGAATGGACAACACAGAGACTAACAGGAAAACACCAAATGAGAGCAACCAATTAACCTCAAAGTCATACAAACTTTTCCCAGAGAGTAATCTACAACAAGCAGAAAAGTCAAACTGTGTCTGGGCTGGAGACAAATCTAAACTGGACCAAATGGGGTCACTGGTTTCTTGATTTATAAAGGAAGTTGTGTTTGCAGGGTTTTCCCCTCCAGCTCAGCTCCAAAATGAGAAAAATAAGATTTAGGATGACGATACAGGAGGGAAGATTTTTCACATATCCTGACTTAACAATGTCGATTGTGACTAAAATAAAAAACTAATCAATTTAATTTATGCAAAGTTTTTACAGTTAGATGTTCAGTATCTTCATGCTTTATGTAGCCACATGTAAATATACACAATAAGCCTTAAAATAATGTATTTATTATTGGTGTAGCCAAAAAATGCCTCCATTTCCAAATGTACTTTAAAAAACTGTCATGTTTTTGTTTTTCTGATTCAGGGTGGAGTGATTTGGTATCAACCCTCAATAGACCCTTAAAACGCCGTGAAACTGCTGCAAATCCAGCCGAAGCTGCTGAAAAATCAAGTGAGTTTTTCTTTTTCCTCGGATGAAAATTCACATTTTACCCAGATACAGGTTTTAGAAATATAAAGTGATTTAAGAAATACTTCACAATATATTGATACTCTGTTTTTATTTCCCAACAGGGGAGACCAGTTTAGAGGTGAAAGAGAATCGAGAAGTGATTGGGATTAGTGACTTTTTCAGCAGATATCAGCCATCAGCTGTTTGTGCTGCTTCCTCCAAACATGAGCAGAGAAATCCGCCGTTTCTGTTTGGAAAAGGTCGTTTGTGTTTCCAGAAGCCGTCATGTTGTAAAACATCAGCCTGGACAGAGTCTCAGAGGAACGCAGTGGTGCAGCTCAACCAGTTACGGCCCGGCTTGCAGTATGAGGTTGTGTCTAAAAGAGGACCTCTGCACGCCCCGCTGTTCTCTGTGGGAGTGGAGGTCGACGGTTTCCACTTTGAGGGTCAGGGAGCCTCAAAAAAGCAGGCGAGGATGAAAGCAGCTGAGCTGGCTCTGCAGTCCTTCATCCAGTTCCCGAACTTCTCTCAGACTCACACCGTCAAGGAGACCTTTGATTTCACAGCAGATTCTTTCCTAGCAGAGTTTGAACCGTCGCTGCTTGAAAACTGTGATTTCCTGCACAACAAGACGGCAAAGACGGAAATGTTTCCCAACGTAAACAAGAACAGAAAAACTCATCATTTCACCCTGGACTTAGTTTCCTCAGCAAGTCCTAAAAGGCAGCTGAATCCGGTGGCGATGCTCAACGAGCTGCGACCGGGACTCAGATACCTGTGTCAGGTGGAGAGAGTCCACGGTACGCCAGTGAGGAACTTCATCATGGTGGTCAGACTGGAAGGGAAGGTGTTTGAAGGTTGCGCTCACAGTAAAAATCAGGCCAAGATTCAGGCGGCGGCCGCAGCCCTACAGGCTCTTTACTGCATGAACCTGGAACCAGAGAGGAAACTGATCAGCCTCCATGGAGGCAGGACCAAATGTCAGCTACCTCAGGTAGGCACATCTGAATTTAAGTTTATTTTCCTATTAAAACGCAAAGACTTTGTTAGTAAATCTAATCTGTCACCAGGAAGGAGCCAGAGTATGTTTGGCTCATACTGACAGTTAAAACATGTAGGAAATTGCAAAGATTTATTTCTTAAAAAAACAATTAAAAGTGGCAAGGTTGTAGAAGAAACCTCAGGATGATTTAAAAAGACAGAAAACATTTCTCAGACTTTATAAACAAACATGAAGAAAATTTAATTTTGATGAAGCCCTGCTACACTGCAAAAATACAAAATCTTACCAAGTATTTATGGTCTAGTTTCTAGTGCAAATATCTTAGTGCGCTTGAAATAAACAACTTACAAATAACTTTTCAGGAAGATATGGGAGCTTGTTTTAAGTAAGTAATTATTAAATATTAATGAAAAACTACTAGTTCCATGGAAGATTATTTCACTTANAACANGGAGAAAATATCTTGTTATAAGTTAAATAATCTGCCAATGGAACTAGAACTTTTTCATCAGTATTAAGGTATTACTGACTTTAAAAAAAACTCCTATATGTTGATGAAAAGTTACATGTAAGTTAGTTTTATCTTGTGTCAAGTTTAGTAAGATGTTTGAACTAGAAATAGACAAAAATACTTGGTTCAGAGTTTGTGTTTTTGCAGTGTAAATCCATATAGCAAAACATTACAGACACATTTTACTCACCTTGAAGCTCAGAATCAGCTTCATGCCATGATGTGAGTTTGACCCTCATCTCTTCAACGTTCTCCACTTTCCTAAACTGCCCAGTTAGATGAGTCTGAGGTGCATCGTACGCCAGGCAGATGAATCGTGCTTTGCATCAGTTTGGCCCTGAGGATGGTGGACGGTGCCATCTCTGCGCCTCTGCAGCATCTAAACAGCTTCATTATGAGCTGAAATGTCCCTGTTCTCATGTTGATTCCCAGAGGCCGAGGTGGGAAGGGGCTCAAATGTGCAAAACAATGTCAAAGGTCAATGTGAAATTGGTAACTGTTTATTTGAAGGAGTGTGCATAACACTGACATAAACATGAAAGAGTCAGTTTCCACTAAGTGTCATTTGGAAGATAATGATGCAAAGCTGCATCAAAGTCATGAATGACTCTTCATGACGACATTCATGAAGATTCATTCATGTTCGTAACTGGTGTGATGCAGAGGTGGGTCCAAAAACTGTTCTCAAGCAAGAGCAGCAAGACTTCCACATAGTTTTACTCAAGTTAAAGTAAAGAGTAGTTATCCAAGAAATTACTAAAGTAAGAGTAAAAAAATATTTGGTAAAAGGTCTACTCAAGTTCGATCAAGTTATCAGTTATTCAGTATTTTAAAATGACATCATCAGACGGACCAAAATATGAAGTTAATTGGAAATTTTGGTATTTCAAGGACAAAACTAACAATAATTAATATATCAAGTATCAAAAAATAACAAAATCAGGCAAAAATAAATTTTTTTCCAAATTAACAAAAACTTATGAAACTTTAACAAAAACAAACTTTCATTCAATGGGTGGAAAATCCAGAAATTTTACTTGAGAAAAAGTAGAGATACTTTATAATAAAATTACTTAAGTAAAAGTAAGAAGTACAGCACAGTAAAAATACTGCTAAAAGTAAATTTTTTCACAAAAGTTACTCAGGTAAATGTAATTGTGTAAATGTAACTCATTATATGTTGCATAACATGTTTATGTCAGTCTTTTGCACACTGTCAAATTTATTTATATAGCTAATGTCCAATGGCTCAAACTGCACAAAATGCTTCACAAAATAAATGCAAACAAGGAAAATACACAACAGTGGCACAACCAAATATTTAAAAAAAAAATTAAAAAGGCAATAAAACAACAGGAACAAACCAACAATTAACTGTAACATGTATAAAGCCAGTTCATAAAAGTGAGTCTTAAATAGTGATTTAAAAAGATCATGTGTCTGTGCAGATCTAATATTTGAAAACAAAAATATATAAAAAGCTTATTAAAGACTGAAAGAGACAAAGCAGTCTAAATTTAGTGGTCTAAATTAGAAAAACTTAAAAAAGCTGCAGGCTTTGTGCAGAGCGTCCTGAGACTGTTTTTCCCCTGCTTCAGTTTCCGTCAGGCAGCGTGACGCATTAATGAACATTACTGCAGCGCATTAGGGATGGAGCAGCAGCAGCAGACCAAGGAGACGCATGTGGAGCAGGAAGACTGTGTGAAGGGCAAAACGATCATCAGATAATTGTTTATCTGACAGAAAACACTGAGAATCAGAGAAAATATTGTTTTATTTACAATCAATCTTCAAAAACACAAAGTCTTACCAAGTATGTTCAGTTTAGTTTCTTCTGCAAATAACTTAGTAAACTTGGAATAGCAGAAACTCAAAACAAAGCTTTTCAGAAAGATTTAGTCAATAATTCCTTAATAATGATGAAAAGTACTAGTTTCACTGGCAGACTGTTACGCTTATGATAGTGAAAATGTCTTTTAATAAAATCTGTCAGTGGAGCCAGCACTTTTTCATCAATATTAAGGAATTACTGACTTAAAACAAGCTCCAGTTTCTTTCTCAAAAGTTATGTATAAGTTAATTTTCTCTTATTTAGAATGTAATAAGATATCTGCACTAGAAACTAAATAAAATACTTTTGTGTTTTTGCACAAACGTTTTAGTTTATGAATTAACTTTCCTTCTGTAAAACGATGAACGGTAAATTATTTAGGAATTACCTTTCAACCCTTCCCAGATTTATTGGCAGCCTAAGTTGCTTCTCTTATGTATTTTGTAAAAAATATACAGTTAATGATGCAAGTATTCACACTGCTGGCATGTTTAGATTTCTCATTATTTTTCATTCAGGAGCTGTGTTTCCAAAATGAGGCAGGCATCTCAAAAGATAATAAATAAAGTTTGAAAAGTTTCTCAGTTTACAGTGATTCCGGCGGTTGGATTATAATAAATACATATTTAACCTCAAGAAGACAAGAACTTGTTTGTTGTGCATCATCCTCTTTCAGCTGTAACATTTCTTCTTCTGCAGTTTTTTGTAGAATCAATCTACCGCCTAGTAAGAGAGAAATACTCCCAGCTCAGTGACGGCTGCTCCTCTTCCTCTCACGGCCGTCACAAGGTGCTGGCCGGCATCGTGATGACCCGAGGTGAGTGAAAACAAACGCAGGAATCCGAAATCTGATCTGAGGTGGAATCTCTCTCATTAAATAAAAGGAATAATCTTTAAAAATCTGTCTCTAGCTTTTAGCTTCAGGTTGTCTTGGCTTCCATGTTTCTCTTTGATTCGTAGTATTTGGATTTTTTTTCTTTTGCAGTAGCTTGTTCTGTCCTCTAGGTGTCGTCAGTTGTGTCAAAAACTCATCTGCAGTTTTTTTTTTTATCTGATTTGATCAGTTTTGGGTTTTCTTTGTCTCTCTAACCTTTGATTATTTCTGTTTTGCTTCAGCAGTTGATTTTTTCTGACATTATCATCTTTCAATTTATGGTTTTCAACTGTGACTAACTTCAAATCTGCCAAATGAAATTTTAAGACTGATTAGGTATTTAAAATGATTGCAATTAATATTACAAAACAACTGAAGACATAATATTTTCTATCTTCTCATCTAAATAGAGTTCTTTGCCATCATGTTTTTGCTCATACAAATCTTTAAATGACGAGTATTTAAAGATACTCGTCTTTAAATACCTGAAATACCTTTCACACCTTTCAGCTGTGAAAGGTCTCTTCCAGCTTCACAGAAAGAGACCTAAAGTTATGGTCAGTCAGATTGGATGCAGAGCATCAGTAAACATCATTTTTCAAGTTTTTCCACAGATCTTCTTTTGTAAGTAGGCCTGGACTTTGACTGGCCCATTATAAAAGGTTTTGCCATGTGTTTTGTAGCATCTGACAGCTTTTCATCCAGAATTGTCATGTCTCAGTCCATCTTCCCGTCAAATTTAACACTCTCCCAGCCCATCACCTGCATATTGACCCCCAGTCAGTCATTATTTATCTAATTTTCCTCTTTTATTCTCAGGATTTGACCTCGGATCAGCCCAGGTCGTGTCTCTGGCCACAGGGACAAAGTGTTTGGACTCGGACAGACTGAAAGAAGACGGATGGACTCTCAGAGATTGCCACGCTGAGGTTCTCAGCAGACGGGCGCTGGTTCGGTTCTTCTACTCTCAGCTGGAGCTGCTGCTTTGGTCAAATCAGTTTTCTTCCTGTCAGCTCAGTTTTATCAAACATGGAGTTGGTCAAATATTTGAATTTGGGCATTAAAAAGTTAATATGATAAAGATTTTGCAAATCTGTATTATTTGAATTCATTTCTTGCCCTGTCTGTCTAGTTTAGTTTTGCTACTTTTAGAAATTGTGGAGTTTCACAACACACCAATATAATGCTTTAGATTATTATGCAGAGAAACTCGTATAAGTTTGTCCAGAGAAGCTTATAAATTATGGAGTACTTATACTTACTCAGTGACCCTGAACAGGAATTAGAACAAACTTCAGAAACTACTTCCAGAACAGGAACATTTAGTTTTTATACTTTAGATCATCATTTAGCACCATCTACTTCGTAGAATCAAACATGGAGGAAGAACATTTAGTTTTATGCCTACTTTTTTCCCTCTTTTTGATCTTTCCTGTGGTTTATTGTTTTGTTTGTNTTCCNTCCAGTNCATGTANAGCACTTTGAAATGCCTTGTTGCTGAACATTTTATATATAAATAAAATTACCGTACCTGTCTTACCTAACTCAGTTCAGCTTATTTGTGTAGTACTGCAGCAACAAGGCAGTTCAAAGTGCTTCACATCATAAAATCAGAAATAAAACATCACACTGTCATCAATTTGAGAAACAAACATAACATTTTGTTGAGTGCATCATAAAAATAATCAACACACATCATATATGTTCCTGCAGCTTTAACAGGTCTAATCCTTCACGGCTTAAAGTTTGTTTTAGGTTGTAAAACATAAAAGAATAAAACATCTTTTTGTTTTTTGTCCTCAAAGTGAGCGAACAGTTGGGCAGGACCCATCGATATTCGTTCCAGATAAAGACTCGACTAACCGTTTCCGACTGCAGGAGGGAATCCGATTCCACATGTACGTCAGCTTGTCGCCGTGTGGAGACGCTCGACTCAACTGCCCGTACAAAACCACACCTGCATGTGAGAAATCCCATAAAACCCATTAAGAAAAGGAATAAGTCAAGTTTATTTGTATCGAACATTTCAGCAATAAGGCAGTTCGAAGTGCTTCACATGATAAAAACACAGAAATACAAAGTCATCATGTTGGTTTCATTTGTTATGGTTCAAAAGCAAATCTAAGCTGGAGTGTTTCTAGTCTCAGTGTTTCAGCTGTTTTGCAGTTTTCCTTTAAATGAGGAGAACATAGGAAATGTTATGTCAGCAGTGGATGAGACCATCTTGCTCTGAACTGGTTTTCTTCTCTGTCAGATCCCAGCAGGAGGTTTCGCTGCCACCTCAGGATGAAGGTGAATGGTGGCGAGGGAACTCTGCCTCTCGTCTCAACCAGAACCAATCAGAAATGGGCCGGAGTGTCGCTGGGTCAACATGTCTGCATGGCCAGCATGTCCTGCACAGACAAAATTGCAAAGTAATTATATTCATTGTGTATTTTAACTTTCTATTACACCCAAATACCCAGTAAAATTAAATAAAAACTGTTTTGATAGATGGAGTGTGGTTGGCCTCCAGGGGGCGCTCCTTTCTCACCTGGTGGAGCCAATTTACCTGCACAGCCTGACAGTGGGCAGGCTGAGCCACACGGGTCACCTGGGCAGAGCCGTGACCCGCCGCCTGGCCCGGGTCAAGCACCTGCCGTCCCTCTACAGACGACAGCAGCTGCTCCTCGGCTGTAGGTTCACCTGAAACCAGCTGTCATTTTTACAACAACTCCTTAAACGTGGCACGTTCTGGAACCATGACAAGTTTCAGCAGTGGAACTGCAATGACACTGTAATATTACAAGACAGACACAAATGTAAAAGCAAGTATATGAAGCCAAAACTTTTGTGTGTCAGTGTGAAGTTAAATATGGAAGCCTATTTCTGCCATTAATTAAAAAAATTAAAGCTCAACAAGAAGTCATAAATTCAACTTTCAAAGAGATGGAAAGTCATAAAGTCGTACATATAAAATTTACATTCATAATGATGAGATTTAACATCACCCTGCCTCTTGCCCAGAATGTTAGCTGGAGAAGCAGTAGCAACCTTCCTGACCCCATTAGGGACAAGGGTGTATGGAAAATAGATGGATGGATAAAAAATGTTACATTATGTAATGTGTGTGACTATTTCCACTGATTTCTTCAATTTTCAAAAGAACGGTGACATAATATATTTTTTTCTGTCTTGAAGGTTTGAGCAGCACAGAGGTTTGTCCGGCTGGAAGAACAGGCGATGTTTGCGTGAACTGGAGTTTCGGTGAACGAACTCTGGAGGAGATCAACATCTCTACAGGGAGGAGCAAAGATTCAGGGAGTGTGTCACGAATATGCAGACGCTTCCTGTTCAGCTGCTGGCTGAGGCTGGAAAACAAGGTGATAACAGAAACTACTGCAGTTTCACTGAATGAACATTTATCTAATGCTCAAGAAAAAGATCAGACTAGATAAAACAAATAGTTTTATTATGAAACTATTGATGATTATGAACTCTTCAGTCTGAGAATTAGGAAAACTTAATAAAGTTTCAAGTTTCTGTCTAAGTTCTTTCTAAAATGTGGCAAATCCAGTCTTTGAATGTGTTTCCTTGTAACTAATTGTTCAGATTGTCAAATAAAAGGTGAGAGTAGAAAAGCATTTCGTGACTACAGGACCTGACAGGTTACATTGTTTGTGATTCGTTGGAAAGAGATCGGTTTGTTGATTAGTAAAAAGTCCCACATTGACAGTGACTGACTGCAGCTACTGTGTCAGAGGTAAACGAGAGAAAATACACAACATCCTGAGAGTCATGCAGTCACGTACAACAGTGTCAGCAAAGCCAGAAGTGGGGTTGATTGTAAATTTGGTCATAATGACACAAATTGGGCTTTAGATTGTCACTAAAACAGTTTTAAATTTGGTCACAACATTATCTCAACCTTCAGAGTCACCTGGATCACAGAGTTACAGTTACAGACAACACTCACATCTGGTTAAATTCAGAGTCCTCTAAACCCAAACAAACAGCATAAACTACTGAATCATTAAAATGTTACTTCTTACTTCTTAAAACTTTATATATTTTCATAAACATGTGGAAAAGGAAGAATTGAAAGACATAATTTTCAGTAACAAGTCCTGCTTTCAGGAAATTAGTGTCTAACCAACCCTGCCTCTCAGCTGACAATTTTTAGTAGAAAAGTAAGAAATAGAAAGGTTTGTTGTTGTCTCTGTGGAGAAATTCAGCAGCATTGGGGGCATGGAGAAGCAGAGTTTAATGTAATATTTTTTTCTATCATGTAAACTGCCATGTTGCTGAAATGTGCTTTACAAAGAAACTTGTCTTGAGTTGCATTAAAGAAGAAGTTAAACTCCTGACAGCCTGTCACTGCCGGGAAAACAACTGTTTTCTCTGGAAGTTATGGAGGCGTTGCACAAGATCCCTCAACATTTTATGCATCAGTAGGTAATTTATGAACAGACTTGTTTGTTCCTGGCAGTGATACCTTCAGGCATTTTGCTGCTTTGGCAATCAGTGAAGGATGTAATTCCAGGACTCCTTGAAGATTCCTTTACCTCTGGTTTAAACTGGAATAACATTCTCTCTGCTGAAATTTGTGACTGAGTCGGTTGAGTCGAGAGCACTGGAAGTTACAATAAAACCCTCAATCAGAAGGAGCTCAAAGAATAACAGAACAGAAGAAGAAAAAATAACAACTAAGCTCTTTTTGAAGGAATAAAGTGAGGAGAGAGTTCTTGATTTTCCAGTCAGTTAAAATTGCATGAAAGAATAAAGTACCATCCACGACATTATTGCCCCTAAACAGCTCTTTTGGATTGTTGTTCAGCTCAGTAAAATTGTCTACATAGGTTCAAATACTTGTCTGTGAGATCTGCAGACAAGAAGACAAGTACAGACAAATACACAGACACAGAGAAGCTCAAGATTAGTCATCTATACTTTATGTCTTCAAGAAGATATAAACCATCTCTTCCAATTCAAGAGCCAGGTTAAAGGCTCTTACCTACTTCAGCCTCAATATTGTTGAGAAAATAAATTTAAAATAAGCTAGTTTTAAAACTTAGCATGTCTTGATTCAAATGGCCTAATTGTGGTTTTGAAATCAGTAACGTATTCTGACTTTTTGACCTTTAATTTACCTGTAGTTACAGCAGATGGTTTGCTAGGATCGTTTGAACTGCCTTTTGTCTGAGTGGAAAACTCAGACAAGAAGTTGTAGCTTTTCACACTCATCTGTGAAAGGCCGTAAACACGGCAGGGGGTTCTGGCTTGAGAGAGGGTCAGAGATAGCTCCTGGTTGGATGAGCAAAGATACGCCTTATTTGAATAAATTAAAGATAAGAATACGCCTTCACTATAAAACTTTCTAAACAAAAGAAGTAACACATTAGATTTACTCTTGCAACTCTCCAAAGACGTCTTTGCTTTTCTTTCTTTCTTCTTTCCATTTATGTCAGGTAAATGAATGTATGTCTCCGTTGTTCTACAGTTTCTGGTGTAAGTTTATGCATTGTCTTATATTGGATTAAACTTTGTAATTCTGTGACGTCAACACGCATTGCTGTCGTTTTCCTTGTGGCTACACGTGGCTCGCCGAGAGGACCTGGGATTCAGAGGAAGAGAGAGCCAAACTTTTTTCAAAGTTAACTAATTTAGATATTCTTCCTTAACAATATGTACTGACTGACCTAGGAGATGTACAGCTCTATGGCTGTTTACCCCTTTTCTGTTTGAAGGTTGATATGTTTGAGGGTGAGACTAACTTCAAAAGATTTTTGAATGATGTTTTTGGTGACTTTGGAAGCTAGTTTTTAGCAACCAGGGTTCAATAACCATCAATGCAAATTTTCAGAGCATCTTTTGGTCATTTGGGGTGGGATGAGCAAAACGTAGCTACCTGGAAATGGTTTACTAGTGATGGCTTTCATGGTCTAGAAAGCCTAAATGATGGGCCATCATTTAATGATGGCCTAAGAAGCCATCGTTACAAAATACAAAATATAATTGGTCTTGAAATCCTTTCCTTACCTTTTGGGTTGATCAGATAAACAGCAGAATTTGCCATCTTCAAACCCAAAGAAGTTCTAATGCTACCACTGTCAACATTCAAGGACATGTCTCTCTTCAAATTTATAAGGACAGTGAATTTCTCACTTATTCAGTAAGCTACTTTCTTCTTCTTCTTTTACAGCTAAACACTCCTGTTTTGGGTCCTGGAGCCACCACAATGACTTATCCCGCATCCAAGATGGCTGCTAGGCGCT
>NW_015112947.1:16113-19034 GCF_001443285.1 Poecilia latipinna | reverse complement strand
CTTTCTTCTTCTTCTTTTACAGCTAAACACTCCTGTTTTGGGTCCTGGAGCCACCACAATGACTTATCCCGCATCCAAGATGGCTGCTAGGCGCTACCAGAGGGCAATGCAGCAGTTTAGCAACGCTCTGCAGGATGCAGGTCTTGGTTTGTGGCCCAGGAAACTCATGTAGAAAAAACCATGTAGAAAAAATAAAAATCTTGCTCATGGTCTGAGATGCCTGACATGGACACACAAACAAGTACTGTGCTATAATCTGCAAAGAGTTAGAAAATAGATTAAGTCGAAGGAAAAAGCTTGACTTGCCTTCAGTGGATGTTACTTTAGTGAGGATTAAGATTTCCAACTTTGTTTTAACAAACTGAACAATGTCTCTGGATGTCACTCCTGATCTGTTGTCTTGATGAAAATGACGAGTCATGGTATTATACAGCTTGTCCTGTGTGAAAAGTCTTAGATAACTAGGTTGTGTCCATCAGTCCATTAAATGTTGTTTTGGATGTTTTAAGTGTTAATATTTTTATTTTGATCCTTAAAGTCCCTCAGTCTTAAACTGAATCTGAGTCCTCAGCTGTTTGTCTGTGTGCCACCCAGGAGGGCAACATAGTAGAGACCGTGTGCAAACCTCTTTCTTCGCTGGCGGAGGAAGGTTGTTTCTGGAACTGCAGGACCTTTGGATATTAAAACTATGCAGACGACTATATAGCACTGATCGATCAAAGGAATATACCTTGATCATGGTTTGCTCAGAATTCTGCAGAAGGAACCTTATAACTACAGGTTCTCCAAGGCTGCTGTTGAAACCACACTGAGGGAGAAACTTAACAGCTGATGGTTGTTCCAGAACTGAGAAACGCAGCTTCACTGAGTCTGACCACCTGCCAGGCAGCACCGCTGATACCAATTTGATTACCGACAGTGTGGTAGCACAAGCTTTCCTGTCCTTGGGTACAAACAGGGAACAGAGCCTGTGCTATTGTATTGATAGCATAGACCAGGGGTCCTCAAACTTTTTCCTGTGAGGGCCACATAACTTTTCCTTTCTCTGGTGGGGGCCCAGAGTCAGTTTGTTACAGAAAAAGTGTGACGATTGCAGGAGTGCCTAAATGTAAAAAAATATTGTTTTCCAGAAAGAAGAAGCAAATAACCCTCTCTGGGTTCTTCACAGAACAAAAGTCAGAAAATAAATAATAACACTATTAAAGAAATAAAAAATAACCAAATAATCCTCTCTGGGTTCTTCACAGTAAAAAATCCAGGAAATAACACTATTTATGAAATAAATACCGTATTTTCCGGACTATAAGCTGCATGCCCACATATTTAAAAAAAAAACAGTAAACATACACATGTAAGCCGCAGATATCTCTGCCGCTCTAGGTTTTCCATCCGAGGGTGGCGGACACCGAAAATTTGAGTCATAACAGATCAATTGAATATCACATTTATTACGGTTGACAAAGAAAAAGTTACCAGGTTTAGATTTAACTGAACTGATTACAGTAGTTTCCGAACGGTAACAGTAAAAGTGCTGATCCTTCGTGTCTGCTACTAGCATGTGCTAAATGAAAATGGGCGCTTTCCTTCTTCTTTTTCTCCTTCTTCTCTTTCTTCTTCTTCTTTAGATTTATTGTTGCACTACTGCCATCTACTGGATCCTAATATCTAACCTCAAATTCTCATAATGATCCCAGTATTATTAAAAAAAAAAGAAAAATCTTCTTTTTCCCCTCAATGCTATTTAACTGATCAACAACATTCTCAAATTTCAATTCCCAATTAAAATTTAATTCCGTATTAATGGGCGCTTTCTTCTTTTATTTCCAGTTTTGACTTCCAATGATTCACTTCCTGCTAAAGAGCCCCCTGGTGGATGAAGAAAAATCCAGATATAAGCTGTATGGAAAAAAGGAAAAAAGCAGCGGTTTATAGTCCGGAAAATACGGTATATGAAAAAAAAAAAATCTAAAAGCTCTCTGGTATTGTTCAGGGGGCCGCACCAAATGTGGAGGTAGGGCGGATCCGACCCGCAGGCCGTAGTTTGGGGACCACTGGCATAGACTATCGATACACTGTTGTATTGATAGCCTATGCATTGATAGCCTATGCAGTAATCAATACAATAGTATTGATTGCTGTATTGATAGGCTTCATGATACCCATGAAGGGTAATTTTTAAATATGTGACATGCGCTTTGTGGTGAGAATGGACATGGTTGAACACAGGTTGTGATGAGAAGTGATAGTTTTAATGATGAAAACAAAGAGTGAACAGAAATCCAGGCAGCACAGGTGAGCAGTGAGGCTAGGAACTTAGGCACTGGTAGCACTTCAACAAGTCAGCGATGAACAATGATACGACAGTAGACACACGAGAAGGATCCGACAGGGAGCAGGGGGCACAGGTGAGTTTAAATACACAGAGAGAACACAAAACACAGCTGGGAACAATCAAGGACAAGACACACAGACATGGGGACTAAAGAAACCAAAAAGCAACACAGAAACCTAAATCCTCACATTTATTGAATCTAAGATACAGGTAGCTCTAGATGCTAGATATTTTAAGGTTCCCACATTCCAAAAGATAGCTTTTTATCAATGCATAGTCCACCGCAGCAGGTGATTGACATTCATAAACAGCTAATATTGTTACTTATTAGCTGTTACTTATTAAAAAATTTACAGGAGATTCATTAAAAAGCAAAACACTAGATTATTTTTGGTAAGTTTAAGAGTCCATTTTGTGACTCTTAAACATGCTCCTGATTCACCATTTTGCTACTCCAAATTATTAAATTATCAATGTGGGAACTGATAAATAGATTAAGAATCAAGACTGAATGGCTTAATCAGTCAAAAATTGATAAGACTAGGGCTGTTGTAAACGAATATTCTATCTATCGATTATTCTTACGATT
>NW_015112947.1:0-11474 GCF_001443285.1 Poecilia latipinna | reverse complement strand
GATAAGACATTACTTCTTTGAAGTAATGTTTTGTCTTTTGCATTGTGAAGTGTTTATTTCATCAGTGTGTCACTGATAAAATCTTTCAATGCAATCCTTGGTTTTTGAAAATACATGTTCATACTCGACTGTGATTTTACTATAGATCAGTTTAACAGTTATGGTTTTGTTGTGTGAAGAATTCACAGAATATTTTTGGTGTAGTGAATCCTCCTGGCTGGCTCGCCACTTTGTGTAACTTAAGTTGTACTTCACATACAGATGGACGAGTAAGTTTGGATTTCAGACCAATGTTGTAGTTGCCACTAGGCTAATGTTGCATATTTAAAAGGATACTAATGAACAAATTATTGTGCACTTTTATAACAGAATGTGTCCATGCTATCTGATACAACAGATAGCATGTTGTCTTTTACTTAAGATTTGATATGGTGCAGTTTAGGTTATTGATATAGTTTGTTCATTTTCCCCTCTGTGCACCACCCAGGTCTGTTTACCAGTTTTGGGATCTGACCAAAACCCCTCAGTGTAATTACCTTGAGAAATAATTAGATTTGGGTGGTGTGCTGTAGTGGCGCAGGGGTTAAGCACAACCCACATTTGGAGGCCCTAGTCCTCGACATGGCTGTCGCAGGTTTGATTCCCGACCTGGCGACTTTTGCCGTATGTCTTCCCCTTCTCTCATTTTCCACTTTCCTGTCAATTAACTATCNTTATATTTTTAATAATGCAATTCTGTAAAGATAACATTTCCTCGAGGAATTTTAATAATTAAGGTACTCAAATCATTCAAGGAATCTTTAAAGTACAGAGCACCCCAGGAGATAGGGGGAAAATTTTCTTTTGCGTTCCCTCACAACACTTTTGCATTCCTCATAATAAGTTTTGTATTCCCTTGCAATATGCTTACTGGAATAGTTGCTGGTCTATTTTGTATACAGTCACAAATGTCAATTTAAAAATATACACACATTTAAAGAGTCTCAGTGAAAACATGCTTATTATTAACTATTTGGTGCAAAAAATCAATTGAATATTAATTTATTCACTGCATTTTCATGTCTGTTTGTGTAAGGTTATGACAGAACTGCACATGAAAACAGCCCTTTAAAGCATTCAGGCAACCAACACAAAAGAGACACAATCAAAACTGTCAGATGAATTATTGCTCCATGATAATAACTCAGAAATAGTCAAGTTTGGATGTCTATTTGTTTTGTGAAATTTTAGACAGGATCAGAGGTGATCGACAACAAGAATGAGTCAACACTCTGGTCTGCTAGAATAAATGTGTCTTTTATTCCCCACAGATTACAGCAAAGCAATGCTGCACAGCAAAGCAATCATTCACACACTGATACGTGATGCTGTATATATTGTCCTCTAATATATCTTTCCCTCTTACCTTGACACATGGACTGGAGAGAGATCCAGGCAGAGTAGCAATCACGTGGCCGGGCGTCCGTACGCGACCCACGGCAGACTCTGCCAAGACCGAGAACTCCCCGTCTATTATACCCTCTAAGTGCATGAGAGCGAGGAATGGCCATTTCCTCTCTCCCAGGCAGATTCTCCAGGTATAGTGCAGCCACTTCCTGCTTCATGTCTAACCACCTATTCCCGCCATTGTTCGAATGACCTCTCATGGTCAAGGTACGACATGACCCTCACTATCGAACTCAGGGCGAGCAGACCATGAAACACAGAATAACCATTCTATTATCCATGCGTCCAAAAATATCTAGCACGAACTTAGAGCATGATCAGCTACGTGTCAACCGGCCACTGTCCACGCTCCCAAGTCGTGTACAACAATACCTATCACGAACTCAAAGCATGAACACGGATTATGAAGGTTACATAAAGAGTACATAAGACATTATCAAAGAACAAATATAATATTTCTATACCATTCCACCCCATGGTCTTTGATAATTAATTTTGGAAATACTGTCCCCAAGGCTCCTCAACTCCATACAGTCCATTATTCATAGACCACTGGGAGCTTGTATATTGATCCCATAAATTTACTACCCTATTTAAAAATTCCACTCTACCACTTTCCACAGACCCCAAAGTTATAAATCGATGGTGACCTACCCAATAGTCTATTTCAAACACATCTCTAAGCTCAGAAGCGTCCACTATTAGTGTCGCTACGTCAGTGCCATACCAACCGTCTCGAATAATTTTCATTCTAGGGCTACATTATAAAATCTATTAATTAGGGTCTTTTTAACACACAATACATACAAACAAGTACAAAGGTTACATGTTGTCAAAAGCACCAGACATATTGCCAAAGCAAGGATGGGGGGTATGAAGTACGTTTTGGCAGTTACTGACATTCCATTAAAAATGTCCCACCAATGATATGCAGAAGATTGCTCAATAATTTTTGCCGCATGCTTCACCTCTCCTGAGGTTATAAATGTGAATATTTTGAGACTGGAAACATTAGACATATGTGACTGGATCATTTTCTGCAAGACTGTGGTTCCATTCAACGCGCGCTTAAATCGATCCAGAGAGACCTGCCACGGTACTTCCAGGACTTGCCATTGCACGTCCGTAAAGAAGCACTAGTGAAATTGGTCAAACGATATGTCTGGTTATTCCAATGCCAAATATACACATTTTTCAAACACCCAGAAAATGGTACAGTAGGTAATTGAGGATGACTCTTTATTGTAGCTATGCACAGTGTATGTGGGTTTATCTGCCATAGCATGTCCCTAGGTTTTTTATGAGTCCAATCACACAACACCTCATCCTTGTTTAAGCATGGGTTCAAATGTCCTTGTTGTAACATACATACCACCCCTTGGTGAGCTTTATTACATTTTTGCAAGTCATAGGTGAGGTTTGTCTGTGGCTCAAACCACTCACCAGTCATGTGTAAAAACCAATATCCCGAAGTGGTTATAACGGGCAATATATAATATTGGCATACAGTTGTCATCTGTGTTACATAGTATTGGATCCAACGACCCTCACACATTGTTTTGTCACATTTAGTCTTGTCTGGTTCTAAATATACCCAATAATCTTCGGTGATGTTCCACAACCTTATCCACTCACCAAAATTATTAGTAGTAACCACTCTTTTGAATGATTCATTCTGTAGATTAACATGTATCATCCGCATGTTACATACAGTCCAGTTCAGAGCTTGAGAGACGTTCTTCAACATTTCAGACGTGGCATTCCACATTTGTAAGTCCCAGATTAATTGCTGCTTGAAGATTTTAGCTGTTTCCTCTTGTGTCATTACAGCAGAAGGTATCCAGACACCCATCTGATGTACCGCTCTGACTGCATGTCGTCCGTTATTGGAGAGCATTTTACGGGTGACCTCATTGTCCACTGTATTAGATACCCCCAATAATGTTCCAGTCCTCCTAACATAGTGTCATACCATGCGCGTCTAACCCGCGTAGAGACACATGATGGAAGAGAGGGGAAAATCACCTTCCAATGTACATAAGTGGTGAGACTTGCCTGTGCCATGTTCTGACATGTGTGTATTACAGGGGCAATTTGAGTGGGTGTGGCTATAGTGGTGTTTGGTAGAGCAAAAAACGCTTGCTCATACCCAGTTCTGTTTTGGATCGCTGTCGCATTTCCTATCCATATTGTTTTATTTCCTACAAAAACAGTTATGGAGGTGCCCGTAGCCCCCTGACATTGTTTATCTGTCGACGAATAATATTGGCACAGCGATACATAGGACTCAATTATGAGTGAACATTCCTTGGTGACAATTGCCATGGGTGACTTTGGGTGCTGCTTCTCCAGAACAACCGAAGTTGTGACTCTAATCATGCTGTCCCCCGGTGTCTCGAGGGTAGAGCAAGGCATCACCAGCAGCACCATGGCAGCGAGGACACGGTACACGATGCCCCCACAGCCGACACACCCCTTTTGGCGCTTTCCATGGTTGTGGACGTTGTCCATGGCTCGGGCTTGATCCGAATAACAGGTACCACGGAAACATGTAACTGAAATGACAATTAATATACTATAACAAAAAACAAAAGAAGAATTAGTTTTCTCTCAAATAACATTTTGAAACTGGCACATTCACCCACTTTTCTTCTCCTGAATATAACACTGACACAGACGCATCATTGCCTTGTACAATGATTTCAGCAGCTCTTGGTGGACCATTTTCTCTTCTCACCCAAACTTTTGCTCCAGGTTTATCTGTAGAGCCAAAATCACCGTCCCCCTTTACTTTCACCTTAGTGGGTGGAGGGATTTCTAAGACGGCAGACGTGTCGCACGGTTTTACTAATAGTTGTGCGATCCTGTCTCCTTTTTGCAATATTAAGGGGCTTTCGCCTTGGTGGCGGCACACCACACCCAGTTCTCTCTGATAATCACTGTCAATAACTCCAGCCTGAATGGTCAACCCTTTTAAGGACAGTCCAGATAGTGGTAGAATATGCCCATACATTCCTTTGGGGCACTGTAACCCCAAGCCAGTTTTCATTACCTGAATTTTATCAGGTAATAGTGTTACTGTTTCTAATGTTCTTAAATCCAGACCGGCTGAGCCTGGTTTAGCTCTAACAGGAAGCTCCGCTTTTTCATCAATTTTCCACATTTTGATTGGTTCTTTATCCGGAGTATTATACACAGTGATCATTTGGTTTAATGGTGTCACCCCAGGTGCGATTGGCCTATTGTTCAATTGGGCCACCGCCTGTGCTAAATTTGGCTTCCAATTAGTCAAATACATCGGTCACTCATTTTCCGAAGTGACTCTTTCAACAGCCCATTCATTCTCTCAATCAGCCCAGCAACCTGTGGATAATAGGGGATATGATATATCCATTCAACATGCCTTTCTTCTTCGCATTGTTGAATATCTGTTTTGATATCTATTTTTAGATCTATTCCCCTGTCTCTAGCCCACTGCTGAGTTCCCTGAATCCCCCAGTGTCCTGATTTTTGATGCACCCATCTAGCCAACCCAACACTTGATTCCCGTGCTATTTGCATGGCCCTAATAACCCCATCGATATACCGGTTGTGTTGTGCCTCAGTGCTTTACATTATACAAACATAATTATAGGTGAGGATCTACTCTGAAGTTGAAGCTGGTAGGATATTTACACTTGCCACTGTGTGTTGATCAGAACAAACTGGAGATGGGCTTTGTTCGAATCTCTCTTTATTGCGTTGTTACAGCAGATGTGCAGCAGAAGGTGGCTTGGAGTTGGAGATGTGGTAACAAGTCAGGAACGCATATCTACCCCAACCAAAACTGTCGGCACCAACTGCACGCCTCCACTCTCAGAGACACGGTTTTGTACAGCTGCTGAAAGTGCTATAGAGAACTCACCACTGGGTGGCGCACCTTCCCCACCCAGGCCGAACCAACCAACATCTGGCCCAATCTGGTCACAAACAATTTCCACCCGAGCCTTTGTAACAGCCGCCCCCAAATGTATAAAGTACATTTGTTTCTAAACAAAGGTGACAATTTAAGTCTCTAATGATGAACCGTGGCTGTTGGAATCCTCAGGAACTGCAGGAAGAACAATCATCCTCGCCACTGGTCGGGTGTAGATTCGGTCCTTCACTCGAACATCTGCAGACCTGATGCGGCCGTCAGCACTTGGATGCAACTTGGTCACTCGTCCGACTGGCCAGAGTGCTCTGGGAAGTTGAGGATCCATGAGCATGACCACCGTATCCTGAACTAGGTCAGCTTGAGATGTCTGCCATTTCTGCCTGACTTGTAGATTGGGAAGGTATTCCCTAATAAATCTGGACCAAAAATGGTCTGCCAAAGCTTGTGAATGCCGCCAGCGGCGTTTGCTGGGAAGTTCAGTTGCAGGGTACGCAACCTGGGGCAGCGACCCATCCGGCCGCCCCATCAACAGATGATTTGGTGTTACAGGGTCAGGGTCTGCAACACTGGAGGATACATAACCTAAGGGTTTTGAGTTCAAAATTCCCTCCACTTCAACAAGGACTGTCCTGAGCACCTCTTCTGGCAATGGTTGGGCCCCGACGGTGGCATACAAAGCAGTTTTAACAGAACGTATTTCTCTTTCCCACACTCCACCAAAATGAGGGGCACCAGGAGGGTTGAACTTGAAAACAATCCTTTGTTTGGCAAGGGACTGCTGCAGGTCCGGAGACATCTTTGCTATGGCCTGTTGTAGCTCTCGTTCCGCCCCACGGAAATTGGTCCCCTGATCTGAAAGAATTTCCGAAGGTGTACCCCGACGGGCTATGAATCTCCGTAAGGCCATGAGGAAGGAGTCAACATCAAGATGGGTGAGGATGTCAAGGTGGACAGCCCTGGTTGTTAAACACTTAAATATTATGCCCCATCTTTTCTCGTTACGCCGTCCGATTTTGACATGGAATGGTCCGAAACAGTCTGTCCCTGTAGAGTAGAAAACAGGCTTATAGAGGCGGAGACGAGCAGCTGGTAAGTCAGCCATTTGAGGGATAGTAGGCTTGGACTTCCAACGTCTGCAATTTGGGCACTTGGACTGATGACGTCGAACTGCTTCTCTGCCTCGCAGTATCCAAAAGTTTCGACGAATGTCAGCAAACAGTCGCTCAGGACCAGGATGGCACAGACGTCGATCGTAGTCTTGTATCAGAAGTCTGGTGAATGGATGGTTTGGATCTAGAACTATGGGATGTACTGCTCCTAATTCAAGATCCTTCGCCTGTCTCAGTCGACCACCCACCCTGATTTCTCCTGCTTCATCCAACTGGGGTGCTAAGGCACGTAACCTACTGTTGGTGGCAACCGGCTTCCCCAGTTTAAGAAGTCTGATCTCATCAGGAAAGCTATCATGTTGTATCTTAGCCATAATGTGCCTCTCTGCTTTGCGATAGTCTTCAGCACTCAAACTCACATCCTTCCCGACTGCAGCTTGTAGGTTCTGTGCAGTGGATTCAAGCAGTTCCTGCCAGTCTTTGTAGGTCTCAGATTCTGGGCTTGAGAATGTGGTGGTCGAAGTTACACCACAAAATACGGATTTCCGTAGTTCTGAGGATTCCTCTTCGAGTGGGATTGCTGGATTAGTAGGCCAGTAGTCTGAGGCCTGAAGTAGGAAAGATGGTCCTTGGTTCCATCTGGTCAGCTCAGACAACTCCTGTAGGGTCTTACCCCGGGTGATGTCGTCAGCTGGATTGCTGGCTGAATCCACATAACGCCAAGACTGTAAATCTGTTAGGTCTTGAATCTCAGCCACGCGGGTGCCCACAAATACTTTGTAGCGACATGAGTCCGATAGTATCCATCTCAACACAGTGGTGGAATCTGTCCACAAGGTGGTAGTGTCGAGCCTCAGGGTGAGCTCTGCACTTAACAGCTTAGCTAGCTGAGCTCCTGTTAAGGCTGCAGAAAGCTCCAACCGAGGTATAGACAGTTGTCGCCTGGGGGCTACTCGTGAGCGGGCTAGGAGGAAGGATAGGTGGATTTGACCCTGGCTATCCTCAGTCCTGAGGTATGCAACTGACCCATAAACTTGCTCCGACGCATCACAGAAGATGTGTATTTGCCTGTTAGTGACTGAAGCATCGTCGACTGCAGGAGTATAGTGTCTGGGTAAGGTGACTTGTGGCAGTAGCTTGAGTTCATCTTCCCATTGCTCCCACAGTTGCTGTAGATCTAAGGGAAGCAGTGGGTCATCCCAGTCCCGATGCTTCTCCCATAGTTGACGAACCAGCACCTTGGCACGGGTCATGTAGGGCAGGATGTAACCCAGGGGATCATACTGGGAAGCAAGAACTTTGTAGATGTTCCTCATGGTCAAAGGTCCATAGTTGAGGGGTCTGTGTTTGTAGCCTATGACATCTTTGTGAATGTTCCAACTGAGTCCAAGTGTGTTTTCAAAGGGATCGGACTTGTCCTGTGTCAGCCAGAGCTCTGTAGTGGGGGAACGGGCTTCACTCGGTAGGTGACTGATCACCTCCGTCGCATTACTTGCCCATTGACGAAGGTCGAACCCTGCTGAAAGGAGCAATGCTCTTAATTTATCCACTAAGGCTCTTGCTTCCTCTGCAGATGGCAAACTTTGCAACCAGTTGTCGACGTAAAAACACCGCTCAACAGAAAACCGCACATCCTCTCCATCTTTACTGTGGTCGGTGACGTGACGCTTGAGGGCATATGTAGCACAGCAGGGGCTACAAGTGGTGCCAAAGGGAAGCACCTGCCATTCGTAGATGTCTGGTGGTCGGTCTTTGACCTGGTCCCGCCACAAGAACCTCAGGAGGGGTCTATCTTCTGATAGGAGGCGAACTTGGTGAAACATCCCCTTTATATCACTGCTTATGGCGATGGCATGTTCCCGGAACCGTAGCAGCACTCCTAAAAGTGATGCCCCGAGGGTAGGTCCAGGTAGTAGGAAGTCATTGAGGTTGAGACCTTGGTACTGGTGGGAACAGTTGAACACAAGCCGGTTCTTGTTATTATGGCTCACCATATGATGAGGGATGAACCATGACTCTCCATCAACTGTGGTTTCTTGGGGATCAAGTTTTGCCACAGTACCGGCCTGGACCAGTTTCTGAATCTCCTCCTGATATATATTAGCCATTGTTGGGTTCTTACTTAATCTCCTCTCATTGTTCCGCAGGTTTGACATCACCGAATCAGGAGAGGCCTTGAGGGCAGGCATGGTTTTCTTTCGTAGCAGTGGTGTAGCGTAACGGAGAACCCCATCCACACACACGCGCACCGTCTTCTTCTCCAACAGGTCCACAGCCTCTTGGTCCAGTTTGGAACGAGTTACTGTCTTCTCGCTCCGGTAGGGAAGAACATCAGACTGCCAGAGTTTCTCCACATTCCTCAGCAGCTCCGTGTTAGAGTGAGAAACTGATGTGAACAAGCACTGTGGGTGTTGGAGACCACTGTTTGCTATTCTCATGGGTCCTTGAAGAGCCCATCCGAGTCTGGTTCTGACCGCAGCAGGTGCACCCGGTGGACCCAACCGGACTGGTTCGATGGGGGTGATGAGGTGAGGGTTGTCCGTACCGATGAGGATCAGAGGCTGTGCATTCTTAAAGGAATGCAGAGGCAGATCAGACAGGTGCTTGAACTGCTTCCGGAGTCTGTCAATTGGGTAGGACTGTTCTGCTAGGACCAGACGATCAGCAGTAAAGGCTCCATTCACAGCGAAACGGCTGCGACTGCTGAAGGAAGGGGATATATGGAAGGAAACTGACGCACCTCTCAATGTCTGGATATCCTGCCTTATAGTTCTCAGATTCAAAGTCTCTGGATTGCCCTGGAGGCCAACCTTGTGGGCAGCAGAGGGCAGGAGCATTGTGCGTTCAGAACCATCATCGAGCAGAGCATAGGTCTTGAGGCTGTGGTTCTTGTGATGCAAAGTGACTTGGACTACTTTTAGCAAGACTCTGCTGACCTCCAGTGGCCTGTCAAGGTAAAGCATGTCAGTGGTGGTACTGATGAGACAACTTTCCTCCTTAGTTGTTTCTTTGTTGGCTCTAGTGTTTACATCATGGAGCACCTGAAGATGTTTCCCTTGACATAGATTACAAGGCTTCCGGAGATCGCACTGAGCTGCATGATGAGATCTTGCACAACGCCAACATCTGTCGTGGTCCTTTATCCACTGGGACAGTTGGTCCCTTGACAACTTCTGAACGTCAGAACACTGGCTGAGATAATGGTGCATACTTCCACAGTAGGGGCAATAACGTTCTGCTTTGGTGCCCTTCTTCCCTGCATAATTGGGAACTGAACCGTCCTTGGATCCGTGCAGTATAGTGGTGACCCTCTTCTTCTGATGAATTGCTTTGTCTTTAGTTCCTGATCCAGAATCATGACTATCAGAATTATGACACCACGTTTCGTACTGGAGCCATTCAGCAAAATCTACCAAAGTGTAGACGGTGTTGGGATGGCGGAACATAGCTCGTCGGAAGTCTGCACGCTGATCTGCAGGCAATTTACTCAGCAGGCGGGCTACATGTGATCCACATTTTAGCTCAGCATCACCATCTGGGCCCAACGTTCTGAGCAACCCGACCAGGGACTGGACTTGGAGAGCAAACTTCTCAAATGCTGTAGAGTCACCTCGGCGGACATCTGGAGCATCCATTACACTGGCAATCCTATTCAATGCCATCTGATGTGGCTGGCCAAACTTCTCATTCAGAGCCTCCATAGTGTCCGAGTATGGTGTGGCGGAGTTCAAATAAGAATCTGCAATGAGCTTGGCTTCCTCAAGTTTAAGGTGATCCACCAGGATTTGGTACTTGAACAGCTCTGTCCCATCAGGAGGTAACAAATTAGTCAAGGCAATCCTTAGCCGAGCAAAGTCGCTGGGGTCTCGTCTGGCAAAGTAGGGAATGCTTGGCCTAGGACCTCGATAGGTTTGTTCAGTGAGAACTGGTAAGGTCGAAGGAGGATGCAAACCCGTTGTTGACTCCAAGCATTCTGCCCTTGGTGACCCATGAACATCTGTCAGCATCTCCTCTTGTGTAGTGGTGGGTCCACGGAACTGTGGTCTTCCTACTCCTCCGACATGAGAAGAGTGAGATGGCGGTTGATATCTGGTATCGCTGTGCCTCATCTTCTCTTGTTGCACCTCCACCTTACTGTTACTAACATACGCTGTATGATGTGATGCAAAGGGAGGTTTACTTTGATACATCATACTCTGACTCTGATTCTTTATGAGCTGTAAATCACTCATCAGCTTCTCCAACATAGTCAGAACTGGCTGGGATGGTGGAGAAGGCTCAGCTTCTTCTCTTGTTTCAGGCCATGGTGGAGGATCAGGCCAGTCCTCCTCCTCCTCATCGTTGACCAGCTGTATTGGAGGTGGTGGTGGTGCATATGCTGGTGGTGGGACTCCAAACCTCTGCTGGACAGTGGCTGTGCTCTTCTTGGGAGGTCCCATCCTTCTCTTCATTTCTTCCTTTAATTCTCTGAGTTCAGCCATCTCAGCACGCACCGCTTCTTTAGACTGCTCCAATTCAGCTCTCTGTCTTCTTAGCAGCTCCAGCTCTGAGCGGTAGAGTGAGGAGGTCTGCATTAACTGTCTGGGGTGTGAAGACACAGAATAATCTCTGAAGTCCTCTTCTGATAAGCTCTTCCACCGCTGTGGTTCAGTAACTCTCTGTTCTGGGGAACCAACCCACTCATCTACCGTGATTTCCCATTGACTATTGGGCCATCGTGGTGTATCAGATGGGGGAGTGAGGGGTGTCATCTTGGCAGCTCCCTCTTCTGGTGAATATGAGCTATCATAGCATCCAGTATCAGCTTGTACACCTCCATAATCAAATGAAGGCTGAAGATGCCGCCCCATATAACTGGTTTCATAATCTTGTAAATATGAAGGTGGGCGGGTTTGCCGCTTCAGTCTAACTGTTGCTTCTTGGCTGGACCGCATGCTGAAACAGTGGTAAGTGTCCTGATCCGGCTCGAAGGACCAAAAATTATAGGTGAGGATCTACTCTGG
>NW_015112946.1:355073-391836 GCF_001443285.1 Poecilia latipinna | reverse complement strand
AAAATGAAAGCATTTTGGGAAATATTCCTCATGCAAAATTCATATCGGTCTCACCTCTTGCAACTCGATGGCGTTTTTAAACAAGGGTTGAAACTTTTCTCCTACAACACATCATTAGGAAGAGAGACGCCTTGGTAGGAAACATGTAGATATGACTGCATATACAGATTCCCACAAGAAGCGCAATACATAAACACATGCCTCCAATTACTATTCGCTGTAACAGCACTGGACTTTATTTATATTATGCTGCTGGTACACATAGGCAAAAAAAAATGATGCAAGATGAGAGAGAAAAACTGTGTATGACTCTCACACACAAATACACATGAATACAGAGAGAAAAAGAGAAAGAGAGAAAGAGAGAGAGAGCTGGGCAGTATTGTGGGATGCTGAACAGAGAAAGCAGTGTGCCCCCAGGCTCTTGCCCCGCAAAGAGCGGGATGAGTGGAGGATAAAAGCATGGCTGCAGCGGCCTCAGGGGGGAGCAGTGAATGCATTACCAAACAAAACCTGAACAGCAATCCAGGCCTCGACAACAAAGAATAATAAGAAACAGGACGGTAAATACATTTTAAATGTTATATTTCCATTAAGATATACAGTTAAATCAAGTGGCATATTTTTTTTGAAGATAAAACTTTTATGACAAGTGTGTGATGCAGCACAACAATGTATTAGTTGATAATCATGGTATTTTCATTTCTATTTACGTACTAGCTAATATTAGCTTGCTTTGCTCACAGGTTAAATCACAGGTTAGCTGTATGTGTATACAGAATCCCTGTTAGTTGAACACACAATGATGATTGTCAGCAATAGTAACCACAAAACTGTCTTTACCTGGGACCTCTGGGGGAGCATCTGCTTCGCTTGATGCAAGGGTGCTGTGGGTTAACTGTCTGAGGACTTAAGCGACTAAAAATAGCTCAGAGCGCAGAGGTGCAACTCCTCAGACCTGAAAAGACATTGGCCTTGTCTGCACCTCCCCTGATGTGAACATCATGCACCTGGATGTATTTCTGTGCATGTTCAGCATTCTGTCATGTGTTTTTTTTATTTTTTATTTTTTTATTCCAGGTTTACATCTGTACAATCCAATTTGTAATATGGACAGAGTGTTTGACCTTGCCGTCAACCTGAATTATCTCTCCTTCCTGGCCTTTTGTAATGAGACAGTTGGAGAAAGCACAAGAAACCCTAAAGTAGGGTAGGGATTGTTAAACAGTTTATAACCCTCCCAACCCAAGACGGGAGGATGAATCATCATCATCGAGCTTTTTCTTTTTTCCTTTTTTCTTTTTTTTTTTTTTTTTTAGTGGGGGGAGTTAAAAAGGGATGGGAAATTGTAGGTGCATTATTTAAGGACATAAAAAAGGGGAGTGAGAACAGAAGAGTGGGAAAGACAGAAAGGGCTGTATCATGGGACGAGCAGGAATTCTCTTTGTTCCAACTTCAAAGCCCACTGAAGTCACCCAAAGCCTTTCAGTCATACTTCATTTCAGATATCATGCATGGACATAAAAGCACGTCTTTCCTCTGTGAACAACAGCTGCAGTGTGCATGTTAAGTTGTGATAGAGGATGCAAGGGGACGTAACACAGTTGCTCAGGTGATAATGAATTATAACTAAGTGAGAACCGGAGATGTGGCTGATGACAGCGTAGCGGCAGCGTTGCATTCGTCTTGTTTCTAATCTTTCTGTTGGATTCCAGATGCAGTTAAATGTCAATTTCAGTGTAGATGTTTGCCTGTGAGCGTGTGTGCGTGTGTGTGTATGTGCTGTCACAGGTAGTCGAGAAATAGTTCCAAGGAGTAGACCTCCTGGGAACAGAGCCATCTCCATGGGGATTTCAGGACTGCCAATCCCAACACAAGAAAATGTCCCCACAGGTGGAATCCCTGACGTGTAGCTGTTATCTTACTCCCTGCAGGACTGAAGAGTTTTTCTATTGACTTCTTAGGACACAGAGTCTGTTGAAGGTTTTTTTTTTTCTCTGCAGCTCAATATAGAAACAGGATTTGGAGCATTGATTCATTTGCAGGATTACATTTATTTATTTATTTTCACTTCACAAAATGTGCCATTATGGCTGTTTAAACTGAAGTGTTACTGAAGAAACACTTCAGAAAAAGAGACATTCTCCTCTCATGACTGGAAAAGAAAAAAAAAATTAATTACATCAGTCCTCCACAGTGTGAACCCAAGCGTTGTTGCTTTGCAGACTCATGTTGGTCTTCTGATTATTTTATGGAGTTAAAAATGTTTCAGCTATGATCATAAGAAAGTCGCTGCCACAGTTCCTATGGCTCACTGGTCTGAAAGGATGATCTGTCCTCTAGCTAAGATGAAACGTTGTCAAACATTTAACGACAGATTTATGACTGCAGGTGCGTGAAATACAATGCTTACAATTCAGGGCACCTGTTATAGCGAAAGGCCATGGAAGCTGGAGGATCTCAATGCTCCTTGCTGGTAAGCTATCTTTAGCCCTTGAGCTAAATGGCTCGGCATGAATCTCAAAATTCTTACTTCTCAAGTTCATTTTTTACTCTTATTCACTCTTATTAACCTCATTTCCCCCTTTTTGGTTAACAAATAATATTCATTGTTTTGAAATTGGCATTTTGTGCTTTGGGAAACTATTGATGCCAGCCCATACCTTCCACATTTTGTCATGTTGTAACCAAACGATCAAAGATGTACATGCATGCATTATTGTAAATGTATTGTTTTTGTTGCAACTTAATATAAAGCAGTGCTTTATGTATTCACCACCGCTGAGGCAATACTAATTGTGCTGTATTTCAAAGCACTAGTGAGCTTCCCAAAAGAAGCATCCGCACAGCATGATGCTAACTAGCCTTAGCATTCATGGGAAGGGGAAGGAAAAGCTACAGTGACTGCCTCTCCAGGTTTTATCTTTTCCATGTGACATCAGGATCTGCAAATTTAGCTGTAAATGTTTAAGCCCAGACAAATCTATCATGTCAGAACACAGAGATGATAAAAGGTTTTTAAAGGGAGTTCCAGGAAGAAATATTAAAGTAGATTACATATTTTAGTGCTCCCTATCTTCTGTGTAGATTTCCATTCAACACTTTTTAAAAATTCATATCATTTGGAGTTGCACACATTTTTGACTGACTTCTCTTTCTTTGGCTTTAAACAAATTTACGGCTTCGGTTTCAGAGCTTTTGTCACTAATTCACCAGTTTAGGTGATTTTGCTCTTCATTTCTTCCGTCTCTCTTTGGCTCATCACTCATGTTTCAGGAATTGAAAAAGACAATGAGATAAACTAATTTCACCGCACAAGACAAAAATTGCAATTAGATTCTGGAAGCGTATCTGAAATAACATTCATCCAAACACTGGCTAAACAACATCAATCAAAAAGTATAGCAATTAGAGGCCTAATGTTTGTATCTAACTAAAGAGAGTTTAAGATGTAACGAGAACAAGAAACTACAGCACAAAACAACTGCTGAGTACTAATAAAAAAATGTAAGATGATTATCAACGAATTGTAGTTTTATTGTCTAGATTGGTTATTATTTACATCTTAGAATTAAAAATAAAATATTTATTGTGCAGGGATTGCCTGCAATGAGTTAATTGTTTAAAGAAGTTAAACTGTGTTTTCTTAGTAAATTGAGGAAGTTTGTCACTTAAAGGCAATCAGTGTTTTAACCAAATAATTGCATGTACGATGAGATGTTTAAGTGTTTTGCTCAGGGGGTTCCTCATTTTATTGTGGTAATTACAGGTGATTTAATCCTCATTAATCGTCATTCTTGCACCCACACACATCACTTTCACTGCTCTGTGCTCAAACAGCAACGTAGAGAATATTTTATCTTGAATTTTGGGGGATGTTTTGGGATATTTTGTTCAACCTGGTTGGATAATATACTCTTTTGTCCAAATTAAAAAATGCGATTTCAGTCCAACGCAATCCTGACCCAATAGTGAGGGATAATAACGAAACCTTTGTAGGAGGTTATATGCAAGTAGACTAATTCAATCAACATAACACCTCAGTTCTATGCATGTTTGCATTTTCCTGCTGCTGTTCAACACCCCTGCATCCTTTTGATGTTCCTCTTATTCCTCCTCCTTAGTTTGCGTTTGTCCGTTTGTCCTCCCTTCACCACAGGTCTATGTAGATCTAACACACATACACACACACGCAAACACGCATGCGTACGGACACACACCTCCCAGCGGCCCCTTGAGGTCCACGTGAAACACCACAGTGCTGCTCTGCAGCCAGCTGGTGCCTGCTGCTTCAGAGTCCAAGCAGCACACTGACAGTCAGTAAAGCCTTACAAGGCTATTCTCAGCAGCTGTTGTTGTTACTGCTGATGACCCACTGGACCTTTGCTGTGGTTTACTGATGTAGTTCAATATGCAGTGTGGGCTGTGTAGGCGTCACAATACTTGTTTAAACACTCACTTATTCTGGTTCACAGGAACTCGACATGTTTGCTGAATTTAGCTCCCTGCTTTCACATAATAGATGATACTATTCTGGCCGCGTTATATTTTGGATTTGTGTTGTCATTTAGCTTTGTTTGTTTGTGTCACACACAAATCACGTTAAAGGTTTTACAATATGGTTTCCACACTTTTCAGATTTATTTATTTATTTTATTATTATAACCAGAAAATCACAAGGGTTCAATGATTCATTCAGATATTCATATTCTCAAGTTCCTTTTCCCAATCCAAATGTTTTAATTTATTTGGCATTTTCTTCAAAATTCACAGGGTTACTATAAAAGTATATGCAAGTTTAGATGCATACAGTACCACCACTAATTGGAAGACTTTGCTTTCTGTTTAAATCTGAGCATGTATGTATCATTTTGAACCTGTGTGGATTAGAGAAAGTTTTGCATTAAATCAGAGACAATCACAGTTCAAATGCATGACTAAAATCCAAAAATTGATATTCATATCTCCTTTTAAAATGTTCTCCAAAAGACCCCATCAGCGTAATAAATTATGATTTAGTTTTTTTTTGTTTCCCAACCCAGGAAATATTAAAGCTAATATGAATACGGCCGTCGTAGCCCCAGGCCAGCTACGGCCTTGAACCATGCTGGAGGGGGATATTAGTTGAAAGCAAATCAGATTAAATTATCTAACAGCCACTGGAGCCCCACAGTAATTTTGTGTCAGCTTTTCAGCACGACAGTGCGACAGAAACAGAAAAATACGTGACTACTGGACTCTTTTCCCACACTTGTTTAACTTCTTCTCCTTACTGCGGCGTTTCCCTTCTGGCCTGAAGCTTCATGCACTCTCAGGCCACTGGGGAGGCTGCTCTTGCTTTAAACTTGCACCTCCTGCTGACTTTGAGGTTAATTTAAAACAAACTGGATTCAGTGCGTTGATTACATTGAAGCCAATTACGAGTGTTCCTGGAACAGTGCTTGAATGCTGTGTAATGAAGCAAAGCCTCTGGCTATGAGGGACCAGAGGGGCTATGGGGTTGTTGTGAACTTAATTGTGCAGAACTAAACAACGGAGCATCATCTACACAGACAGCCAGTGGGTAGGCCAGCACAGCCATACACTGTCTGAATGTGACTTTATTGTGTGCATGTACCGATATAGTGCCGCCCTATGCAAAAATAAGTCAATGTCAAGCTTATATGGTTAGACGTTTTCTGGCAGATAGACTGTTGGCTCACTGACAGAAGTAGTGACTGGCTTGTCTTGGCTGATGTGATGGTTTGAGTGGAAGGATTCATGACACCATTTAAAAAGGTTAAAACACTTCGAAAGAGAATTTCATGCCATCATCACTGTAAGCTGCTGGTTCTACTGGCTTGATTTGTGGCAAAATATGAATCATGATATCTTCAGCAGGAGTTACCGTTCAATGGCAAAAAGTGACAAAATGCCTTAGTTTGTCATGTTTAATACTGCACTGTATGAAAAAAAAAGATAATTGCAGATCCAAAACAACTTTCTTGCCACAGGCAAGAAATGTTGAAAAGATGCAAACTTGGCCTAAGCACTTGGCCGAAGGGTGTTTCTGTGCTGCAGGCTTACATGCATTCAACTGAGCTCAGGGCCTCGCCTGGAAAACAGCACAAACACATTCTATAAATACTGCATGCTCTCTACACATATACAAGTAAGGAGTGCAAATGCCTTGTGCCTCAGCTGCCTCCAATCATAATAAATGCTAATATGGATAGTCATGCTCAGTTACACGCTTACATCTACACGATTCTCTCCTAAAGGCTTGAAGTGTTTGAAATGGAAATGCTTTCAGCTGAGCTCCAAATGTTTACCAAGAGGAGAAGATTGTCCATCTGTCCTTCTTGCTGTAGAATCTGTAAAAAAATAAAAATAAATTCTTGCATGAAAATGAGTAACATATTCAATGGACTGTCGAAAAATAAAACTGTGTGGGGAATATTATATTTTTTGTTTCTTAATTAAATTTGCCTTTAGCTGCATTGCTTACTTAGGAGAGTGAACACCATTAAAAAGGGAAATACTGATACTTGTTGAACTTTTTCACATTTTGTCACTTCTTGGCTGCAAACTTTGATGTAACTTACGTAGCATAAGTAGAGATAGCTTTTACTTCTAGCACATTTACAAAAGCATGTCCACTCTTCTATTCACCTCACAGCTGTGTACTACTGTTAAAATCCCACTAAGATACATTGAAGGTGTGTTTGACACAACAAAACTCCAAAAAAGTTCATACTTTCATACTTTTGCAAGATCTTGTAAATATTGTCTTTGCAAAAGCATTGTGTGTATGAAAATGTGCTCACTGTTTCTAAGCTTTTGTTATTATTATTTTAGCCCCAAAAATAGTAACTACTCCAACTTTCAGTGTTACTATGTTTTTCCCGCGTGTGTGGTTTCTGTCCTTCAACACATCTCCACAAACAGATGGTGATGTGTATCTGAGTTTCTTTATCTGTTGCATTTGTGTCTTGCTGTGTGCATGTGTGCAATCAAGTCTTAGCATTGCATATTCCTTTGCACGGGAGTTCTGAAATGTTTTGACAGATTGACTGGACTCAACGTACACAGCTCAGTGGAAGGAATGTCAGGCTGTGAAATGGCACATTAGCCAGTGTGCTTAAATCTGCAGATATGTGTATGCAAATCTCATGTGTTTCTCTGTGTGTGGGTTTGTTTTGTGTGCATCTCTCTCTGCTGCTGTGTATGCACTAACACAGGCCTGCAGCGAGCAAAACAGCACTAAAAATATCATCCTGCTTCTTACTCTCTGCTTGCACTTAGTGTTGATGAAGGCTTGAATAAGGGCATAAAAGTTAGAATGAAGATATGTTAAATTTAGGAGGTGTAGCGCTTTTTTTTTTGTTTTGTCTCCATTTTGGGTAAAATACTTAAGGAGTAAATTTACTAGGAAGCTCTCCTTTGCTGTGTGCATCAGGTGATTTGGATATAGCATATCTGACAGGAGAGAGGATGAACTAAAAGAAAGATAATTACAGAAAATCACCTGGTAAAGGAAAAAAAAATGTTTGTTCTTCGGTGGTCAAGGAGAGAACCCACTGGTGAGGGGCCAGAGACTGGCTGGCACACCAGCTGCTTGGGTGCGTAGATGGCACTGATTTGAGTAAAAGGCAAGAACAGCCAGATGGAGGGTGCAAAGAACAGGTCAGAGTGATGGGTAGACAGGACCAGGCAGGCCAGCTGTCAGGCAGTCTGTGGAAGCTTCAGATACAGGTGTGTTGTGACATTTCACTACCTCTGCGAGTACTTGCATTTGCCTGAGAGAATACAAGATCGTCACAGATGAGGAAATGAAATGAGGCTTGGTGACTGCACACATGTCTCAGTTAGCATCTGTCATGTCTGGAGAGCATATGTAAGTCATTGTAAAATCTCCTCGTCCTTCTTGAGCCTGTCAGTTGTGCAGGTGGCGGAGAATTTTCAAAAAGACCATAAAGGAGTGCTTCTTTGAAGAGCATTTCTGTAAAGTTAGTCATTTTTACAAAGATGTAAAATTGCAAAACCAAAGAAAAATAGTGAAAAGCGTCAGAGTTGTGGAAAGCTAAGACACAGTCAGTCAAACCTCCACCTTATCTTTCTAACCTGAAACAACTCAAAATAAAGGCGTCAGTGCTAGATTGGCAAATAATGAACATTTAAAACATTTCTCAATTTTTTACTTTTTTTTTCAGCCAAACAACATCAATATGGTTACACTGGTGACGACTGGCTAAATAAATCATCCTCATGTTGATGTCTGTCAGTTATAACTCTGCCAAATATAGAGTTAGCGCTTTAATTTCGGTTCAGAATGTCAGATGTTCGAAGACATGGAAGATGGTTAACCCTTTGATATTCTATGTCTCATAGTTGTTTGGAAAATGTCAGACTAGTGCATTGCTGATCCATCTGAACAGCCGAGGAGGTGGATTGATAACCTCATGTAATCACATTGATGTTGTTAAGGTGGAAAAACATATAATCTTAAAGATTGTCTATTATAGTGAATATGATCCTAAATAGATTCAGAATAAATTTGTAATAAGTTAGATCGTGGGGAAAAAAAAGATTAAATTGCATCAAGTCATTGACTTTCCAGCAATCTCTCCACCTGAATAAGCACGTGGTGACAGTCAAAAGGAACAACTCCCTTTTAAAAGGAAGAAACCTGCAACAGTGCCACATTCAGAGTGTACAGTCATCTTCTATGATCGTCTGGGGGTTTGAGCAGACAGGATGTAAGCACAGTTAGTCCAACCAAAGATTGAAGAGTTTAATACAGTGCACATCTGAAAGGGGGTAAGATGGTAGCTGATCTTCCAACGGGGCGCTCCAGGGGTAACCAGGACAAGCAGAGAGCAAATAAATTATCTGTTGCAGCAGATTTTTCTCTATGTCCCTCTTTTGTCACGTGTTTAACATGCAGCTTGTATCTACAAGCTCGTCTCCTTTTCACCCACATAAAAATTGTTCTAGTGAAACCCTTAAAATATGACATTTGCATGATCTTAACTTGAAACACATCCATTTTTTTTTTTTTAAGGTGAAGGGGAAAGAGAAACCATAAAAAAGTACATTCTGTCTTGTGACATTTTTTTTTTTATTTGAAGTGCTTTTGTGGATGTGGTGAATGGGGTTCACAAGGGCGTCTGAGGGACACAAGGTTTCAAAACATTGGCTATGTACAACATAAAAGGCTGTGTCCAGTGGATTAGTGTAGATGCAGTGGATTTCCTAGGTGATCCCACTACAGCACAGAGGATTCATACCAACCTGCACCATTATGTTTGTGTCTAACATATTTAGGCTCTGTGTGAGTAGGTGTACTGCACCACAAACTTCAATCTGAAAGGCTGTGTCTGCCAAAGGGGCGGCATATTTCCTTTGTCTTTCATTCATTGCCATGGTTACTAATTGGCTTATGGTGCATGTTAACAGGCGTCCTTTTCATACTGCTCCTTCCTCTCAGTGTGGAATACGTAGCTTTTCTGTCCGACGGGTTAATCCCCAGCAGTCCTACAGAGAGTGGCTTTTTCAGGCTCTCTTCCTTTGAAGATTATTTTTGCGTTTGACCTTGAGGAAAAACTGACCTTTCTGAAATTAAAATTTAATAGTGCCTGCATGTAGCCTGGCCACTTTCCTGCTCTCCCACCCACTGACCGCTCTGTCTCGCTCATACACACACTCGTGCTCCCAGATCAGTCAAGATGCATTCAGACAGAATCGATAGATGAAATGTAAGTAAGCCGAGACACCCACTGCTCTCCACACTACATCACAGGACCTCACCTGACGGTCTGGTCCCTGTTTTGACAGGTGTTACTGCTCACTCACTGTTTTACTAAAAAAAAAGAAAAAAAAAAGAAAACACAAGTTATTTCCAGGGTTTATTTGCTACATAAGGGAGTACTGTGTGGGTCAAGTATTACGAAAAGGAGAATATTGAAGAATATTTGTCTCCAGGCTATTGCACCCCTTTTCATTTCAGAAAGATGAACTTCAACATTAGCCGAAAACGTGGAGCCAAACAAGAGCAGGCTGTACCGAAGTCCAAACTCAAGATGATCTGTCACGAATACAAAACATTCTGACTTTAAGCAGAAGTCTAGAAAGAAGCCGATCTTAAGTACAGACAAAATGACAAAGGGAGAGGAAATGACAGGGCCATATATACAAAACTGGGCTGATGGGACGCAGGTGGAAACAGTGAAGATGATCACATTGTCAGAACAGCAGAGGAAGGGGATCAAGAAATATAGTGCCTTGAAAAGGAACTAATACCCTTTAAGTGTTTCCACATTTTGTCCTGTTACAACAATAAACTTTAATGTATTTTCTTAGGATGTGAGGTTATGAATATGAACTAATACCAAGTACAACTTAATTGTAAAGTGGAAGGAAAATAATGTAAATTTGTGTATTTATTTTCCAATAAAAATCTAAAAAGCATCATGTGTATTCGTTTTCGCCACTAAATCCGATGCGTCCTTCTAAAATTGCCTACTTAGTGAATATATTCCATCTGTGTGTAATTTTCTCAGTCTATGAAAGTCTCAGAGGTTTTTCAGAGAACATCGGAGCACAAACTGCACTGTCATTTTGTCCCAAGTCCCAAGCAAAACCACGGTTTTATTCACAGTTGCCGCAACATAAAACCAGCTCTCATTGGTTCTCCGGATAACAAAACCAACTAATTAAACCCCTGAAAACTGAACCTGGCAACCCAACACTACACGCTCGTCCACTTGTCAAGCTGCCCGTGACCTGCACAGTCAAAGATCAAATAGCTGTGCACCATTCACACATTAACCCACAGTTTTATTCTGATCTGATTACAAGAGTCAGTCATTGGAGGGTAGAGTTGCTGCATGATGATGAGCCCATCCTGGATATAGGCTTACAGAAAGAACCAGGATATAAGTTGGCGCAGCCGTAAAGGCCCAGTATTTCCGTTCGAATTTAGCAGAGGGGATGAATTAGTGATGCCTCTGAAAGCTCCAGATGAGTGGAAAATGGGGACTGGTGTATAAATAATGCCTATCAGAGATGGAGTAAACATTCAGTGGATTCATATGCAGATGGGTAGTTTGTTACGTTGTAACTCATGCACTTGTGGTAGAAGAATTATATCTTTTAAAAAAAATGTTGTGGCTGATTAAGGGGCATCCACAATGTCAGATAAGACAATCGAACCACATTTTAACTTGTGTGCATCTTCCCTCCATCTGTTAGTTGATCCTTCATCCTGTTGTTGAATCATCTAAGCAGCTGGAGCACACACACTCACAGGGAACCCTGTATATACAGGTGACAAATTCCAATAAAACTCTGAGCAGTTTTTCCAGTGCATGTGCATAGACTGTCTAACATTTGCTCCATGCCCTTGGAGGGTGTGTGTGTGGGGGGGAGGGCGGGAGGGGGCTTCAGCACGTCTTTTCCACCCCAGCAAAGAGGCATGTCACTGAGCCCCCTCCCTCCCACAAGGAGCCTACCTGGTGCCCGCCTCTTATCTGACTGCCTCCTCTGCCTAAAGCTTTCTCTCGACTGCCCAGGGTGCTCCCTCTGTTGAGTCACACACACACACACACACACACACACACACACACACACACACACATGCCAGTCTCGCCATGCAGTGAAATAGGACAGGATTCTGGGCTGGAGACACCTCTCCTGAGTCTCGGTGATGCCCCAGTTTTTCCTGCAACCTACTTTTCTCCACTCGCACTGGCAGCCAGACAGCTACCTTCTTTCCCACTGATCCACGCTGACAGGTTGACCGTTGTGAGCTACTCCCAGTGTTGGTTCACGCTCATCTTCCTTGTTTAAGAAGCAGCAATTACCAGCCGATGACTGCAATCGGACAGGTAGCAGCTTGATAAGCCGTGATCAGTGACCAGCGTTCAGTCAGATACACCTGGTTTAGGTGTCAGTCACATTTATACACATCAGTCTGAGCCGTGTGAGTTGTGAAGCCAGAAAGAGATGCTTAAGAATACAAACCTTTCAGCACATTTATGAGTTAGTTTTTAATGTTCCTGATCAATAGATATATTTAAGAAATAAAAAACCGAGTTTCTTTTAAACTAAATCAGCTCCTGTTGTCTTATGTTGACAATGCTCTTATGTGAACCGCTTCCTATGGGAGCAGAGCAACCATGTTTTACACCTCCTGTTTTCCAACATATGTTCATATGCACAGCTTGGAACATCGCACTTTATGCCAAAACAATAACTAACTCTGGCACAGTGGGAAAAGCAGTAATTTTACAATCACTGGCTGATTCCAGCATCTTCACCTGCCACATCCTGTTCTGCCTATGGGCATATCACTTATGCCCAAGTTGTTCACTGATCTGCTTATCAGTGTTTAATGTGAACTCGTTTGAGTGAATGTGGCTCTTGTGTAAACGCACTTTAAGTGGTCAGTGTGAAAGACAAGCAGCATAGAAGTTCAGTCTATCTGTTCTCCTGAGAATAGGCTGGTTTACCTGCTTTGATTAGGACGGTGGTGCATTTTATCCAACTCTTATTGTCATGTTAACTCATTTAAGAGTTAAAATTGTCTAGATGGTGTGTTTTTAGAACATAAAGCACATTTTAATGCAAATAGTTTAATAAATATTAATGTCTTGATCTGGCTATTCCTAATATTAACACATTATGAGACCAACAGGCAAGAGCTTCTAAATAGACGGTATGTTTTAACTAACTAAAAAAAAAAGTTTTTTATAGTTGGTGTATGCAAATGTAATGTGCATGGGAGCTTGAAAGTGGTGATGGTGACATAGTCTTCATCATTTAATAAAGTGAATTTCCAGGGGGGGAAAAAAAGGTTAAGAATCATTGCTGTAATTCACTGAGGTTATGAAGCGTTGCATTTAATTACACTGATGTCTGTTTGGTCGTGAGCTTGCAATAACCTTTCAGGGTCCGCAATTCATTCTCTGCATTTAAAATTGAAGCAGTATTTGAAAAGGATTTCTCCGAGCCCTCTTTAAGTATTCTTCTTTTCGCGTATGAAGAAGTCAATTTATGATGACATATTTTTTCAGACTTGGAGGATTGAAGAGCCTGAAGCAGATTTGGAAGCGCCGGCCAGCTCTCGTTAGCTGCATTGACTGGCCCTCCGTCAGACTTGGTCATAGATCAGTACAGTCGATGCTGCTGTTGAGTCGGACACTGATGAGAGGAGCCATGTTGGCTGTGTTCATAGTCAGTAAGTCAGGCTTTGCAAAACAGTGTGTGATAAGCTCAGCCTGTTGCGAGCCAATATTGCTGGCCGCAGATAAACAATCTGACAAGAAAACTTTGATTCAAGGAGTGGTGAGCAGCAAACTGTGCGTATCGCCTCCTGCATCCGCTATCAGTGCCAGAGAGAGAGAGAGATGCAGGCTTATTGGATGTTTTTCTGTCTTACTCTGTTCATATTGCTTTTCTTATATATCTTCACTCCTGCAAATAATAATTTGGATGTTGAGAGCTGAAGTTCTGACTCTCAGAAACTTGTCAAGTATAAATTACACTTAAATCAAATAGGTTGAATGCTTAGCCCTGTTAAGTTGGCGCTAAATGCTAATGGCGCTGGCCTTGCTGCCACAAATGTGTTTTGCTACCTCTAATGGGTAATGTAGCCGCGCTCTAATGTAACCTGCTGCTGTTGTTAATGTAACCCTTTTAACCGCAGTAACACGGCACTCTGTATGCTGCTCAGCATTGCAGCACTCGCGATGTCCCCATGACAACAGGCAACATCAAAGAACCGAGAGGAAGAGCTGGCTGTGGTGTTGAAACGAGGACAGATGAAAAAGCTGGGTGTTTTCAGTGTGAAATTCTCCAAATTATTGACAAATACCTGAGAGGATTTACAAGGAGATTTCCCTTTGACGTAAAGACGGGATGGAAAACCTACCCATGAACTCTGTGCGAGTCATTCAGTTCAAACACTTTCTCTGAACTTGATTTTACTGATCTGATTGGCTGTCGGGGCAGATTAAAGTCTACAAGTTCTTACGTATGCGGCACCAAAAAAAAAAAAAAATCATTTCAGCTCTGATATTAGCTCTGATATTGAGGGTAAAAACAGCTGATCTGAAGTTTAATTAATTCCCTGCACATTTTGGAAAAAGTTCTCAGGTTTAAGATTTAAGTCAATATTTCCAGTCTTGCCTGAAAGCTTCTGATACTGTTTCTTATACTGACTTTGTTCGCACATTAGACTCCAAATTGACACACTGACATTGAATTGGGTTGCAGAATTGTGGCTGCAGAGCTACAGTGCAAAGCCAAGGCAGGAAAACAATAAAAGAAAATTGTATCACCTCTGATAATAACATGAGTTTCATGCTATTGTGTCGCAGCCACTCACAGTGCAAGAAATGAAACAGCAACACCTGTTGACGGTAACCGCTCCTCCTATGGCTACGTCAGACCAACCCACATTTGCAAGCAGATCCATTCAGAGGCACTCGGTGAGCTAGCTGGTCGTCACGAACACAAAAATCACACAGAGGAACGAGTTCAGCTATCACAACAGAAGGAAATGGTCTCACAAAGTGAAACAAGTGCAGTCCGGTTTCTGAATTTGAGGCAGAGGCAATCTGACGGCTGGTACGTGCTTTACAATTCTCTCTGTGTTTATCTATCACTCTATCTTCTCCTCTCACCCTCTATCTCATTTGGTGTTTGTCACTCTCTGGGTCACTCTCCAAAACCACTTTCTCTTTTCGTTTACCTTTCAGCGGACCCCGTCTCCTGCATTTACATCCCTCCAGCCGTCTCCTGCCTTAATGTATTTTTCATCTTCTGCTTTTGTTTCTTTTGCTCCTTTCTTCCTTATGTGAGATCTGCACTGGACCAGCCATGGTCACCTTCCTTCTATTACTGTAGGAGTTCTTGCTTAACAAAGTTGACCCCTGACCTCTCTGCGTCTAACCTTTCCTTTCCCAGCTGCTTTTTTTTTCTTTCTTTTTTTTTATCTCACCGCACTATTTCATCTTTTAATCTCTGGATATCAGCTCCATCAGGAACAAAGCATGGCCAAAGAAGGAGCGGGAACAAAATAATTACTTTTCTTCTGAGGTTTCTTTAAACTGAATGACCTTACAAACTGATAACGGAGTCTGCAGATCCTTTTTTTACAAACCTAATAAAATCACTTTTATTTTAACATATCTGTTGATGCCAAGTATCTTTTTTTTAAAGAACAAATATTATTTAAGACAGCTTTACATTGCTTAGCAATGTTTGTGTTAGTGTTAGTGTGTTAGTGTTGCTAAGCAAACTTAGCAACACTAAGTTTGCTTAGTGTTGCTAAGCAAACTTAGTGTTGGATGGTGACTAATCGGTCACCATCCAGACCGATTAGTCTGGATGGTGTTATTTTTGCGAGCAGAGAGTATGAGAATCGTTTACAGTTAATTGGATCCATCAAAAAGATGAAATATTACAACTCACATGTATTTAAGGCATAAAGATACTCTGAGTGAAAGAAACCCCAAACTTACCTTTTCTATCCTGCAAAACAGCTATTTTCATGCAAACTTATCTTTTGGATGTGCACAAGTCAAACTGGATTTTACGGGTCATGCTGACCTAAAATATAAAAGAAAGAGATCATTCTCTTGACAGAGGTGTTGCATTTGTTGTGGATGCTCTGAATGAGTCCAGAAGCCTGAATTGCATTCTGCAGTATGAGCATCTCTGCTTTATTTTCTTCATCTAGTAGAAACTTTAATCACAGCTCCGACGGTTGAACATATCTCATTAGCGGAATCAAAGGCACAACACAAACAGAATTGCTTATCAGAAGCATACAGACTGGCTAGATGGAGTAGCATCAGATGTATGATTTTTATTAAAGATTCATGGGATATTTCTTAGTTGGCTCACTAAAGTCCCTGTTGTGACACTGCATCAAAAATATCAATACTTTTCTTCTCCCCACATTTTATTATCTTGTAAAAGCAAGCATCCAAGCAAAGTAGTAAACTATTGATTTCACAGCACTTGAGGATGGAGGATCTAACGTTTGTTGTGTCCCGACTTGAAACGGGTCAAACGACTCCTAATTAATAATAGCGCCAATTAAAGCTCCATCATTTATTTATTTATTTATTTATTTATTTATTTATTTATTTATTTATTTTAAAACAGCTAAGTAAACTGGAAAATTCCTTTCTCTGTTGTATTTTGCTGGTGGATTACAAAGCAAAGAGAAAGATTATTAATACAAATTACACAATAAGTCTCATCATCCCTGCAATCAAGTGTACCGATATCTCCATCTTTATTTGCAACAGTTTATAATTACAACTGTCTGGTCTCTGATCAGTGCTTAGCAAGCAGCATTGCAAACTGGAGTCACTCACAGCCTTTAGAGTAAGATTTACTGACTGCAGTCGATAGTTTTAAAAGCCCAAATGTTAAGGAGCTGAGAGTTTTTATGAGTGTTCAAACATCTGCAGTGCATAGCTCAGTGAATTTCTATTAATTTTATTGTGCCCCCATATATAAGGACAATAAAAACTAGTCTGTTTAATTCTATTCTATATAAAAATAAAAAATAAAAATAACTGAAGAGACTTTGCAGACTTGTTTTTTGTTTATTTTTTTCATTCTCAGAGACGGTGCTTGTCGTGGGGGAAACAGAACTAGGGGTAAACATAAATAGTGTAAGATTAACACAGCAACCAGTTCAGCGCAAGAAAACAACATCATGGAATTTCATGAAAGAATGTGGCCATATCTGGTATTTTTACTTTAATATCTTTCTTTTTTCTTACACAAAACTCAAGACAGGTAGGGCTCATGCCCTAAAGCCCCCTCGGCTTCCAAAGTTTCTTGATGAAAGTAATTTAGTTTTACCTTTTTGCTTCACTGCTAAGAAGAAAAATCTCCCGCGCAATAGTTAAGGGCCCCCTTTCTCATACATTTCATTTTTTTCAAATGCGTCAGATGTTTTCAGCACTTGACAAGTCTCCGGGCAGTCAGGTTTCGCTATTTGTTCTATTGAATGCAAGATGTGCATTAGCTTATTTCATAAGCTATGCCTTCCATGAAAGTCTGATTCATAAGCCTACCTGCTACGCCATAGCGTGATGTAGTTAACTTTTGAACTGAGATCTGAAAAGCTGGATGGGCTCCATTCTGTTTTCCAGATGATGCAAGACAGGGAGGAACGTGTGCTCCTGAATTATGTGTCCATCAGGGTTTCTGAACTCATTAAATGGTTTCAGTTTCTCAAATCCTTTTGCTTCTAACATCATGTTACCTCAGGGCAGGCTATAACAGTCTTTTAGGATTGGTTTTCAGTCTCCATTCGTTTATCTGCAATACTTTTGTGGATTTCAATCAGATCATGTAAAATATTATTTTATTCATTAAGTATTTTAAGTCTTACATTGTGAAGAATTATTCTTTGGTTGTTGATGTGTTTGGCAACTTATTGTTTGAAAGATGAGTGATTAACTGTTTTTTGCATGTTAACTCTGAAAGCTCCTAACAGTTTGGGTCAGAAGTTTACATACATTATAAGCATGAATGTATTTGTACTTTTTTTATGGTTTTAATGATTTATTTGAAATGTTTTCCATAGTGGAATGATGCTTATATATGTTTATTGTACAAAATCTGTTAGAAATAAAATCAGATGCATAATTTAATATAGATTTTTCTCTTAACTTTGTTGAATGAAATGGAAGCATGACATTTAAAATTAAAAAAACTACATAAGAGCATTCCAAGAAACATAATTAATACAGAAATAGTGAAAAGTGTGCTTAATATCTGCTTAAAAGTTTGTTTTTTAACAGCTTTGTAGTCATTGGTTGATGGCTGCAAAATGTTTGCGGATTTTTGTAGCTTTCCCAGTGATATTTAACAAAGTTGTAGTGATGGTGCATGACAGACAATAATTGAGTCTGTATGCATAACTTTTTCCTTTTGTGGCTTAGAGAAAATCCATAATATTTTCAAACTTTTGCACCCAAATCATTGAAGTTTAAGTTTATGAATCCATGCGGCAAATAATCATTCAAACAAAGCATAAGAATCTCTGACTTATTGTAATAGGTGTAAACATCTGTCCACCACTGTAGATGCTCACTTAAGTTATGCTGGCCTGTTGTAAAAAAAAAACTTTTTGATAAAGACTGGGTAATTTGCTCTCTTAAAATGGATTAACCATTTTTCACATCTAATTGACTGTATCAATAAGCAGTAGGCGAATGGGATTCATATTTATCTTAAACATGTTGCGCTGCCTGTCATGATCTATCATGGAGCATAATGTCGGGGCTTCATTCCTTTAAACTGCCAAGTTCGTTCTCGACATGAACCGCGGCGCCTTACCCACCCCGTGTGTTTGATAACCAAGTAGGAGACGTCCCCTGTGCATGCCTAAATTCCATTTTGTTGTTGAATTGCCTCCGGTGGCGGGGATCCATCACAGAAACCAAACATTTCTCCAGAGATGCAGGTTTCAACCGAGGGTCGTTAGTTCTTGTTTGAAGCTTAATTGAACCACATATCAAGGTAATTGTTCCTCAGCTCCTCGACCGCCCTCCTCCTTACCTCAGCCACGGTGGTTCACTGCTCAGCGCACTCACTGCTGCAGAGATAAAGGGTTTCCTCTTTCAATTATCAGCAGACATTACTGGTTTTATCTATGAATGAGCTCCTATCAGCTCTCCAAACCTTTAAAGCATTTTTCCTGTTATGTTGATATACCCATATTGAAAGTGTGCACCTATCCACACGGACTGAGAATTACCATAGCTTGTTGATATGCATGTGGTATGAAAATGTGTTAATAGCTGAATGGATTTTCATCATCAGTGCGCAGGCAGTCAGTGGTGCAAGCTTTAGGGACTCTTTCTATCTCATGTGTGATTCATATTTAAATGTTGTTCTGCTCAACTCTTCTGGTAATTGTGTTTGAACTTCCTTGTTTTGCTTGGAAGTGGATTCACTGAAGCGTTTTGTTGAAAACAGTCTGGTAATCGCTTATTACAAAGACAGGCACAAACACAGTCGCGCACGATTACTCATACACGCATTTTCTCACATAAATGAGCAAAGCCTGTGACAGGGCCTTGTTATTTAGCACATCCTGACAAATAAGTCTATCACCGGATTTAAAGACAGTCTCCTCCAAGCATCAAACATCTTTTTTTCTTTTTTTTTAGGGATATGTAGAGACTTGGAGTTGCGAGGAGTCAAAGGTTTTAGGCATTTAAAGCGAAGAAGTACGCTGAGTGACTACAGAGGTGAAGGAAAAAATGCGCGTTAGCTCTTTGTTCCCTACAAGTTTAACATTTATGTCACCATAATACATTAATTTACATTTAGCTTCTGTAGACTTTAAAAAGCTGCCTCATGTCCTTCAGCAAAAGCACTGTGGCTCTCTTTTTAGTTGTTTTATTTATTTTTTTCCTGTTTAAAATCCACAATTGAAGTAGATCTCAAAAAATGTGGATATCATAAAAAAAGTTCATTATTTGTATCCCTTATTTCAGAAAGGAAGCCTCATATATGATATAGAACAATCACACATAGTGGGACATAAGCTATTATTTCTTGTAATTTTGATGATCATGGCTTACAGATAATAAAAACCTACAATTCATTGTCTCGGGAAAATTATAATTTTATAAATATTAAGCTAATTAAATGAAACAACGGAATGGTCTCTCCAGACTCATAGACCATTCTGAGTCTTTAATGGTCTCTGAGTCTGGGTCAGTAGGACAAGTCAGCAGTCATGGGGAAGACTGCTGACTTGACAGATGTCCAGCGTCCAGTCATCAACACCATTCAGAGAGAGAGGAAACTACAGAAGGTCTTTGCTAGAGAAGCTGGTTGTTCACAGAGAGCTGTAACCAAGTATATTCATTGAAAGTTGAGTGGAAGAAAAAAAGTGTGGTAGGAAATGGTGCAAGAGGAGCAAAGAAAGCTGCAGGCTTGAGAGGACAGGGAAGCAAAATCCCTGTCCTTGGGGGGAGCCTCACAAGGAATGGGCTGAGGTTTGAGTCAGAACATCTGAATCCAGTATGCGCTGATGAAGCTTACACACCTGGGCCAAGGAGAACCTGAAGTGGACTGTTGTTGATGGTGGCAAGCTGCTGGATTTTATCCACAGCTTCGCTGGGAGAGTCTGACAAAAGTGAGGCTACCAGGAAACCCATCAATTACGGGAGGGTCTAGAAAGTCTAGAAAACATTATTTTCAGAGCTTATCTAGTATATCGCACAACCATATCTCTCCAGCCCCAAATTTTGCGATATTGATACTCAACACACCCACTCAAAACTAAAGGAAACAGTTGTTGAAATCTGATCATAACATGGGGATCTGTTTTTTTTTTTCAATGGCAGTCAAGTTAGAATGTTGCCCAAAGTGTGTGTGCGTGCGTGTATGCGTGTGCGTGTGTGTGTGTGTGCATTAAAAAAGATGGTGGCGATTCCTCAGTGTGATTCAGTGTGAGATTGGTTGTGAAGTGAGTGATGATAATGACCTTTCGTCCGCCTGCAGTGCAGGGTGAGAGTAAATCCCTTTACTTTATCAATTTATCTGTGTTTCTTTCCCCATTCCCTTCTCATCACTTGATAAATGTAAATGAGGAAATAACCTATATGCCTTTATTTTAGTGAGTTCTGAAAAGCTGAAACTGGAAATTGGATTTTACACCAAGTTTCTGGTTTGACAAGGTGATAAACCTTGTTTGAGCCACTGAACAGGACATGTGGCCCTGGATGACCCTAGATGTCAGGATTCAGCCGCGAGCCTCATTGTATTTCGGAACACAATGGTTCATTTCTGCTTTGTGATAATCTCACTTGTGCCGGTGACCCACCCGTTAGTCACATTAGTACATTGAATCTGATAGATTTCAGCAGTTTTTTTTTCTTCTTGTGGATAAAACAGGTGGCACCAGGAACTGACTGACTGACTGACAATAAATGCAACAGAGAAGTTATCAGAGAACCCCGGGGCAGCTGGCAGGGGCAGTTGTCTATCATTTTCACAGGGCACGTTCTAGATTTCAGCTTGTTGGCATGGTTTCACAGTACCCAGGTTGCCATTGTGCAGTTTTTCAAAACAAGGTCACCGCTGCAATTAACATGCTATTCAGAGAGCTGCCATTCACACAAGGGCTGCAGCATCCATTGAATCCAAGGTTAGCGTTTTTATGTGATCTATTCAGAAAGTCACTATTTGTCCAGCTGGAAGTCGTGATGTGTCTCTTTGTTTAGAGCATTCTCGAACTTGATTCAGTGTTTTGGAAACTCACTGAATTTTCTAACAAGTAAAATTCTTAAATGATTATTTGTATTTCACTTTAAAACTCTCTCAAAGCAGAGGTGAATAATGTTGTCAAATTCGTGTATTTCCTCTTTAAAATGTCCTTGAAGGCTGGTTTATAACAAACATTGATGTGGGCTGGATTTCAGTATTTCAAGTCATTTTCCTCTCAGTATATTCTCGCACAGTGAATTTTCTTTCTCTGTGCCCGTCTGTCTCGGTACCTGTTGTTCCTCCCCCTGCTTATTTCTTGCTTTCCTGTGGTGACATTTGTGGAGGTGATTATAGATGTTTGGCCCATCCGTGAAGAGCTGTATGTTATCTGAGTTACTTCCATTTGACTGGCTGTCCATGAAATGTCAGACAGGACTACAGATGGATGGATGGTTAAGGGTTAGAGGCCTACAGAGGAGATTCTTTCTGTCTGGTTAACTCAATGCAGCCAAGCCACACAAGCCCACGACACATTTCCTACCAAATAAAAAAATAAAAATAAAAAAAAGAGCTCCACCACCACTGTAAACCTGCAAGGCATACATGTAACTATTTATGGTCAGGCTTTTCCACAAACAACTTACTTTAAAAATGTTCTTAAGCAATATAGTGGTAATGAATAATTTAATAGAAGTCAGACTGCATATACAACTACCTGTTACTTGGCTTTGAAGTAGCAGAACCTGAAACGGACGTACAGTAAATCTTTGGTATTCACTGGGGTTAGTGGCCACAGCAGCCAGAGAAGAGCTAAATCCACAAATGTCTGAGACCGCCTCTAAAATGCCTCCTTTAATAATTAAAAACATCCACCAAATATACCTTAATATCAATTAATACACACAGTGGAAACTGTCTTAGCACTACCCCAGAAGATAATAGTCTTCTTAATCTGCTCTTTTGTGGGTATAGCCTATCGGCATGAAGGAAAATGATTAGTGCTCCTGGATCGGCTGCTTTTCAAACACCAGCCAATAAGTCCAGTAACATTGTGTTCAGGTATCTCGGCTTTCCAAGCTGCATTTTCTTTTGAATGTGTTCGATATTCAGAAAATGATTTGGAGTCACGTTCCACAGAAAAATTTTGTGAATCTGGAAATGCCTAATTGTAACTAGGCGGCGTGCACTGGATGTGCTTTGATGAGACTAGATGATCCTTTGCATTTGTTAAATTAAGTACCGACTCTACCAGTTCTCCCAGTTCATGTTACTGATTTTCTGACTTTAGCTGCAGCTGCACCTCTAAAAATCAGAAAATCAACATTTATGTATTACAGTAACTTCATTTAGTTCATTTGATTCATTCACAGGGATATACAGTGTTTCAAGTGATTTTTTTTATGATTATGACTTGCAGTTGATAAAAGCACAAAATTCAAATTATTAGAAAATTGGAACACATGTAAGACCACATGTAGGACTCCTGATTGAACAGTTCAGCTTTTTGACATCCTCCACAAAGGAAGTAAGTCACAAAAGCCCATTGCTGACATTTCTGTTTTCTCAGAGTGCTGTATCCCAATGGATTAATAAAACAAATTATTGAAAAACAAAGTGATAGGAAAGAGCACATAAGCAAAAAGTATAAGCATGGTCCTAAGATTATTGTGAAGCAGGGTCCATTAGGAGTTTTTGGGCAATTCACAAGGCAGTGACTCCAGCTGGAGTCAGCGCCTTAAGAGCAACCGCACACAGAGGTCTAGGTAGGACATCAGAAGTATCCTACTTAGCTGAGGAGAAAATGGGCTGAACTCTTGTTCAGAAATGTCCTTTCCTCTGATGAAAGTGAATTTTACATTTTCAGCAGAGAACATTTCACAATCAGAGATTACTTTGGAGGGCTATTTTATCTGCTGGTGTTGGTCTGTAACTTACAAAGTCTACCTGGGAGCTTTAGGACACATCATGCTTTCTTCTGCTGGAAAACTTTACGGAGATGCTGACTTCGTTTTGTGTTCAAATCTGGCCCTTCCAACGCTACCAAATGTGCCAACCTGATTTAATGACTATGGCGTCACTGTGGGTGATTGGCAGCCAAAGTTGCCTGACCTGAAAGAAGGAAATTTTAAGCCTGATGCAATAATGCAGTCGAGCTGAAAGCTTCTGTTAAGCAACCTGGGCTTCCTTATTAACCCCCCAGGTGTGCTACAGGCCGATCACCTCAATGTCGCGCTGGATTGATGCAGTAATTCATGCAGAAGGTGCACCAAGCAAGTACTAAGTGCATATCCTGTACAGTACATCAACATATTTTTCAGAATCTCAAAATTTCTGTAATAAAAATACATGCTGTTATTGGTCTCATATAACATAATGTTTGACCTGCAAATTCTTGACATGGATCACACTTTTTCAACAAGTCTATATTTTTGTGTGTGTGTGTGTGTGTGTGTGTGTGTGGGGGGGGGTGTGGGGGGGTGTGTGTGTGTGTGTGTGTGTGTGAATTTTATATTAAATTAAGTTTAAAAAATAACCCAAACCCAATCAGCTAAACATTTTGTTTAAAACAATAGTTACTGTTTGTGTTGCCGAAACTGCCTTGTATTTGATGCAAAAAAAAAATAAAAAAAAATCAAATGCAGGACTATCTTTTCTCCTGTGGATCTTTATTACACTTGGGTTTTTTTATGAACCTATGATTCATGGTGAGTGCTCTATACCTGAACTTACCCTCACAAGGTAAAAACATGCATGAATACAAGGAAATAAAAATCTCAGCTTCTGGGTGCAGCGGTGTTGTCATTCATAAAGAAAGGACTTGGCATTTGTCTGTATTCTAGTTAGATAACTCTTTCAGATGAGCAAAGCTCCAGTTGCTGAGTAAATTTACAGCTGAGTGCAACTTGAGAATGTGTTGACATACATCAAGATGTTGCTTGTGTGTGGGCAGGCAGTGGAAACAAAGACTGTGGGTGTTTTGATCCATGTCAAATGCTGCCATTCTAATATTATTCTATAAAGCAGTTGTAAAAGCACAGCAAGCCACTGAAAGGACTTCCTGCTTCACGTTTTAATTAGCCCCTTGCTCCATGAGTTTTGTCTGATTTTATCTTTTAAATATTGCAGCAAGCAACTACCGACTAAGAAACTTTGTCCATATTAATTAAGCATGCAACACTTAAAGTTGTGTCTTCATTTCAGTCATGTGGTGGCTAAGCCACTGTAAGCGGGCTGCGGTAGAAACTCCTATCTGGAGACACCTAAGGAGAATTAGAAAGGAATCAGGTGGGAGACATTTTGTAAAAAAGTTATCCACCCGTTAACACTTACAATGCCAATCAACCATCTCTCGTTCCTGCTCTCTCATTTAAAGTCTCTTCTTAAAAGAATCCAGTAAAAAGAAACTAAATCAATGTGACAATATGTTTCTGCAGTGCATGTGCAGAAAAGCTTCTGCACAAGAAGCCGGCTCCGTTTGTGAAGCTGCATTTCACCGCTGTTTGGTTTAATGAGTTCATCAAAGCAGTACACAACAAATCATGCTACGTTCTGCGATAGGGCAGTGTTTGTCTGTTATCCTGAGCAGCCATAATCACACCGTATGTGTTTATGTTTAGACCATTCATCACACACACACACACACACACACACACAACTTCACAGCAGCACTTTGTTCCCGGCAGTTATCTCACCATCTATCTATATGAGACATTATAAATACACCTTGCCGAGACATGGCACTTCAAGTGATGGGATGTGACAACGCTGACCGAGCACTGACTTCCCCGCCTGACCTTAGTGTGCAGGATTTGCTGAAGCACTCTCTAACTGTACGGAGGGTAAAAAAAAGATAGTTGTGCGTGTTTGAAAGCAGACAGATGGAGAAATGATTAAAAAAAAAAAAAGAAAAAACTTCTGGCTGCTCTACATCTGCTGAGAAAATCTCCTTGCCCTCCCTCTGTTTATCCATCTTTTTCATCTCTGCCGAACATTAACTTTCTAACATCATGGCTGCATCTGCATTCAGAGCCGAGGAAATTACATTTAACTTATCAGACGCGGGCACACATATATGTGCAGCCCTACGCTACATAGCGACGGCTTTTTCTTCCTTCCACTGTACTCAAGCCCAGCTTTATTTCTGTGCGGCTTACAATGACTCAGAGATGGTATCATCAGAGACAGACCAGCTTGACTAAATGGGAGCGGCAAATTGACTGTAGTATTAGCAGAGAAGGGCCTCCATCAGATCCTCTGATAGGATCCCATTAAAGAAAGCTTGCAGATGAATATGATTAGCTTTTCATTCTCCCTAATGGAAACATCTTCTGAAAAGGGGAGAAGATAAAATGTTGTGTAGTGATAGGACCTTTTTACCAGTGATGGGATTGGTATATCCTAATTTGGGTGGAAAGGCCATTAAAGACATTGGAAGGGGGAATAAATGTTCTCTGTAAATATGCTCTCGGTTATGGTTGTGGACCGAAGCGTCTCTCTGTGTGTGTGGGCAGGGCTTTTGCTTTGTTGTTGCAAAAAAAAAAAAAAAAAAAGAAAACACCCTCCACTCAAACAGCCATATATTGGGGCTTGTTTTTATGCTGGAAACTGTGACTAATGAGCATGAGGTTTCATCTCCCCTACCAAAATAAACCAAATGGGTTTTTGTGTGTGTGTGTGTGTGTGTGTGTGTGTGTGTGTGTGTGTGTGTGTGTGTGTGTGTTTTGTTGTTGTTTTTTTTTTTAATTCATGCATGTATGTGTGGCTGTCTTGGGTTTTTACTTTCTCTTAACAAATAGCAAGAGAAGTGCCTCATTAAATTATAAATCAGCACAACTTCTAAAGCAGATTATTGTTATGTTTCGGAGAGCATCTTTAGTGCTTTTTGCCAAGTGCTCGAACAATCAGCTTTTTACACTGGGTGCTTTGTTTACCAGCTTAATCTTTTGTCATTTGGTTGCAAGTTTGAGAACTAAAAGAACTGACAGTACTTTTAAAGTTTTAAACTTTTTTTTTTTTTAAACGTGGTTATTTTTAGGTTTTGTTGCAGAAGGTGTGATGCCTTTAAAAGACTCACAGCTCCTTGTGCACAAGTTCGTGTATTAGCATGCAGCAGTAACCAGCTGATTTAGTAGATCTGGACTCTGCCAAGTCTTTAGACACCTATAATGGACCTAATGCATCCGGAGGCTGCAGCCAAATACCTCTCTGTACTTTGCTGGTCGTGTTTCTGTGAATATGTCTGTAAATGGTAATCATGTTGATAAGACTTATAAGAAAATGCTTGTGCACAAAAGAATTACATAAATTCACAAGAAGACGGTAAGGCAAGTTCAATTTAACCTATTTTACATGCAACATAAAAGTGTTTTTTTTTTAAGTTACAAGATGAAAACAATATTTAAGAAATTAATATAGATTAGATCAATTACTAATGCTTAATCAAGTTTGGCTTTTACATTCGGCTAATTATATCAAACGAAAGGCGTTTTGCTAAAAAAAAAATGCACTTTTACATAGAGCTACATCATGATAAATCCACATTTTTCTCACTCTTTCTTTCATTCTGTCTCTGACCTTTAGCATGTTAGGTTTTATGAGCTGTGTGGGTATCCATCCAACAGGCGTAATTAGACATGGGCCACATCAGATCCAATGCTGGTACTGAATTCTGATATTCTGTTGTATTTATTGCAGTAATGATGTCAGTGATGACAAAAAGTCCAACTTCAGCAGGCCAGCAAATTCACCAGATCTCCTCGAAACCTCTCTCTGAACTGCTTAAGAGCTCTGTGATCAGGAAGGAAACCCTGATGATCACAGAGGATCAATCTTACCTCATGCATCGTTCATCCTAGCTGCTCCCATCGGACACAACGTGTACGGTTCTTCTATCCAGGAAAAACAACTATAAGAAATTATGCAATATCTGCTTTAAACTCGTTAATAGGAGAGCTGCTCCCCTTTCTTTTAAAAGTTTACCGAAGTAGTGTTAATATTCTCTCTTTCATATGGGTTTGGTCATGCTGTTTTATGTATGTGTATTAAAGGATATGTGGAATTATGTGAGAATGCTTGTTGATGAAGGTCACCTGTTGGGAGAGAAAATAAATGCTTTTCTATTCTGTCCTATTAAAACTAAAGGTGGTCCAACAAAATATTAAATTGTTACCTGTCTGCCCCCCAAGCTTTGTATATATGTGTATCTATACTTAGATAATGTAAAGTAAAAACAATTCGATCTCTATGAATTATTGATAAACATCCCTTTAATAAAATACATAAATACTGTTTTCCTTCTTATACACGTGTGCAAAACTCTGTACTGTGTATAATTTCCTTGACAAACCCTTAATCTCTGTGTGGCACACTGAGTTCAGTTTTGACAACGTGACGTCTACATCAGCTTACTGTAACCTCTGTGTTGCAGGACTTGTCTGTCATGTACTCTGTGGCTCAGTGGAAAACGGTATCACTCGGTTTTCCCTGTTTCTGACACTCTGCGTTCACTTCCTCCACAGCTAATGTGAAAAGACACCATGGAGCCAGATTCATGTGCAACAAGCTGCTTCTGTCTTCCTCGCTTTGCCTCCGCAACTTTTTACTTTCTGCTAGTCTCGAAAGCCAAAGTGTTTCAGTGACTCATTGTCTCAGTGGTTCAAGTGAAGAAAAACTGGCTTTTGAATGTGTCAACATGTGTTTAACATGTGTTTGCCGCAGGCTTTTTAATAGCGAAGTCATTCTAAAAGCGATATAAAATGAAGTCATTTGTAGTGCTAGTTTTTTGTTTTTTTTTTCCAACTGAATAACTACATGTTACAGTTCACTGTAAAAGGAAACATTCGTCTTTTTGACAATCAAGTCTTTACATATTTACTGCTCATTTGTTTGCTTAACTAACTCAAGTTTAGTCCAGTTCTTTCAGTTGACATTCTGCCTCTGAGAAAAACAAACAAAAAACAAGGTTTTAGTCATGAATAAAAATGAGCACTGTTTAGAAATAAGTTTTTGTTTTATTTTTCAACTTAACTGGTGCTATCTTAGGTTTTGGATTTCTCCTCTTTTGTCTTTTCCACTGTCGTGCCAGCACCCTGAGCATATCCCTTTGGGGGAAAATTGTAAGATATGTACTGTAATTGAGTTGTCTCTTTTTGAGCGTGGGGGGAAAAAAATTGCTTTTGACTTGCAAATATTTTAGAAATAATTGGAATAAATGTCTTTTGGGAAATGTGCCTGGCATTCACAGTGTCCTCGTCCTTCTCCTCTGGAAAGGTTAATAGTATCAGATCTCAGTGAGTGAGTCAGTTGACATAACTGTGTCATTCGGTGATGGAAAAGGTTTGGTTGCAGACACCTTTTTTTTTTTTTTTCCAGTCAACAGGTCGGCTTTTACTCTTGTGAGGATTGACGCATGCGGTACAAGCCTGCTACAAAGATGAAAGTCAGATCTAAGGAGAGTGACCTTGCAGAAATATTTCAACAATTTATTTAGCAGGGTCATCTATGCATGTCTCCATTGCAAGATTTTTGCTAAATTTATTTTATTTTTTTTCCTCTCCCCTGTGTCTCACAGATATGGTGACATGGTCCCAAAGACGATTGCAGGAAAGATCTTCGGCTCAATCTGCTCTCTGAGTGGGGTGCTGGTAATTGCCCTTCCTGTTCCTGTCATCGTGTCCAACTTTAGCCGCATCTATCACCAGAATCAGAGAGCAGACAAGCGGCGGGCGCAGAAGGTTCAGGTGAACACAGTTTTATTTCTCTTCAGACGGGCCTCAGAGGTTTGGACCTACAGTCTTCCAGGCCACTAGGGGGCTCTGACAGCTTTATACATCAAACATACCTTACCTTAACCAACCCCTTATTGCACCTTGAGATCAGTAACTGCCCTCTTTTATCTCAGGACAGTTGACACGAGGATCATAATGATGAATTTGTAAAAATCTTAAGTGTATTTTTCACTCTTTTTTTCTGCCTCATCAGGTATGTTATATTGTTAGGTAATGTATTTTCTTGAATTCTTTTGCTGCCAACTAAAAACCACAAAAAATCAATAAAGCTGATTATGTTACTCACGATATGGCCCTTTAGACCAATTCACAGAGGTGCCTGTGGATTAGTTAAATTAGCTTTGTTTTATTTTTTGTGTTGTGTGTCCAGTGTAGTTAAGTAAGGTGCTAGAATCATGATTTTTCTCCAGCAGAACCCCAGCTTTGGGGCACTAGTATGTCATTCTTCTGTTCTGCTTGAAGCATCACTTAGCCATGTGTCTTGAACAACCAGAAGTAAACTAAAATTTGCCATTTATTATTAAAGCTGCAAAGAGCCTAAGCTACAAACATTTTTTTTTTTCCTTCATGCAAATCAAGAGAGGCAAAAGCGGTAAATAAAATTGACGCAAAATTGTATATGATATTCACAGCGAGTCACCATTTGGTTTTATGTCAAATAATGACTATCAAGTTGCTCTAGACAAAATTATTTCAATATAAAAAGATAAAAAGAAAGTTTTCTTTTGCATCTCCAGACAGATGAATGTTTTTCTGCTTCTTCAAGACAGTTTATTCGTTTCCAGGCCAAATAAGAGACGTAATCCCTCAAGTTATCTCTTGGTCTGCCCCAAGGCACTCATTAGATCCTCAAAATACCTCCGCTGCTATGTTTCAGCACGAAGAAGCTGCAGCTTCACTTCCCATCTTTTACTTTCTTTCATCGCTCCATACAAGGGAACCTCAGTTCAGCGTCTTGTACTTTCTCTCACTGCTTCTGTCCACACACTTCTCAGGGCTGTCTCGTGAACATTAGATTGTCATGAAATTCGAAAGCCTCACGTTGGACCACACAGCTTCTCACAAAATCTGTGGGAGAAGGGAAATGATGTCGCACTTATTTATTAAAGGATTATCTACATTTAAAATTCCATTTTCATCAAGTAGGAAAGATAAACATGTGCCAAAGGGATTTTCCACCGAGCGGTAATCCATAACCCATTTGTTACAAAGGGATTTATTAACATTATTGAAGTCTTTTGCTACACGTTCCAAAGCCAGACAAATGATCTCCAAATCACATCGTATATGAATCAGAATCTGAAATTCATCGGGTTGCACAAACACTCAGTAAACATATGAATCAAGCACACGGGCAGAATTTCATTTTGTGTGTATTTGGGCCATCAGTATAAATAATACAGACATAAACAATATCTGTATTATTGACTTATTAACTTTCAGCTGAATAATTCTATAAAATTAAGCTGCTTTTGCCCTACATACAGAAACGTCCAGTGTTTTGCTAATTTTGCTGCCTGTCAATTTAAACTTTTATTATTATATACATTCTTAGCCCTTAATTACCTGTGCTCTTTAAACTCTAAACTCTTTACCAAAACTTAATTCTTTCAATTCAGTAATTTCCCCTTTTTGCACTATTTCCACATTTTGTTCAGCAATATAATACAGTTGATTTTATACACTGTACAAAAATAAACTTTTCCTGTCTCTGTTTGACATTAGATCTAACCAGACCTTTCTGATTTTAGCTCCATTATGTTTGCTAAATATTTTACTGCTAAAAAAAATAAATAAAATAAAATAGAGTAATGAGACCACATGGAATCAATTTAAAGGAAAAAAATTAGAAGCTTTCAAGCTTGAAAACATTGTAAATGGAGAATGACTCTAATATTATCACCAAATTAACTAGAAAAGTGGCTTGAGGACAATAAAGTCGATCAGAAAGCCTTGATTAGTCCCGTAGAAAATGTGTGGACACTGTGACTCAGTTGTACTGATTTTGTCAAGAGGAATTAGCCAAAGCTGCACCGCGGCTGTGGACGATAACATCAGTTTAAATGAAGATCTACCCAATGCTATGCAGCTACCTTATGTAAACACTTGAATTTCACTGTAATTACAGACACATTTTTCACAAGATTGATCAACTTTCTTTTGAAAGAGTTTGGGATTTAATGACTCAGTCCCCCGTCTGGTATATGTCGCTGCCTTTAAATCTTTTTTTAAAAAGTCACTTTTATTTGCTGCATCCAAAAGCCAAACCGAGTGTAGTAGCATCAGCTGGCTCTCATACAAAACTGAGCTGGTAATCATAGTTTAAGGGCAAGCCTGACAGTTTTTGTTCGCCGTAGATAGATCGTGTGTTTGCTCAGAGCTGGCAGACGAGCACATGCAGACACATATTTTCAGAGTCCATCCCTCTCTCTCATCACTGCCATTCACGGCTCTTCAAAGCAAGGCCTTTTTTTTCCCCCCTCGCTCATCTCCTTCCTTCATCCATGCTCGTCTGTCCGCCGCTGCAATTCTCCCAGATCCGCACTTGCATTTCAGTCTCACCTTTCCTGTGATTAATGCCATCCATCTCTGGACATGTTCTCTGGTTGCTGTTTAAATCTGCAACTGTGACCTGACCGCTGCCCGAGTCTTAACTAAGTGTAACCTTGTCTGCCGAACAAGGCTCCTTTGTTCCACAGCCAACTGCTCAAGAAGGAGGAAGAGGAGAATTGGGAAGCTGAGGGAATTATCTAGACGGAAAATGGGTCGAAATGTGATATGAAGAACTAGACGGAGGTAAAGGAGGGGGGAAGGAGTGGGACAAGAAAGGCCAGAGGGAAGGAGTGAGCAGAGGAGGCAGAGGGAGCAGAGACATGGGATAGAGCTGGAGGCGATGCGTGTCCTGATGTTGTGTTCTTTCCTGAAATAACTATCACCCAGATGAGGTGCTGGCTGGAAGGAAAGTTTATGTCTGTAGGCCTGTTTATGTGTGCATATGCATCTGTTGAGTGAAAATCCCCCATCTGCATCTGATGGAGGGCTGCATCTGTGCAGCAGCGGCAGCTCCGTGTTTGGACCCACCTCACTTTCCGTCAGGTTCAGTCTTCTTGACCTCCGTATCACCTTCCCGCGCGTGTTCGCTGAGCCGCAGTGTTGCGCAGTGTCCTAAAACACTGCCACGCCACCAAACACCCACACCTTCACCCGCCGCCAATGAGGCACTGTAGCATGGTGCTGCAGATCTCATTAGCCAGCACTAAACGACTCTCTTCAGGCACTCTGATGTCTCGTTGGTTTGCCCCGCGGTGAGGTCAGTGATTTGCTTCAAGCACCAGGACATCCAGTGGATTGCTTTCCTCCCTTTCAAAACACCGTGACTGAAACACCTTCTCTCCGCTTTCATGATAATGTTGCACCTGGATGCTTTGATCTTCAAAACGACTTATTGCGATGGCAATTGAAGATCTAAGTGCCATGGATGATGGGAGATTTGCAAATGTGATATTTTAGATCGCTTAGATTTAATCGGTGCCATTTCCGACTTTAATTATCCAGCGTGATTAGGTGTTGCCACCATCCTCACAGTCCTGAGACCTGTTTGGTGTGCTCCAAACATATTGTTGCCCTCTAGTAAAAACAGGCTTTGAGAATTGATATTTCCAACTGCTAAATGTCTAAAGCTTTACTGTTTAAATCAGTGGTTTTCCACTCTACTGTTTTAAAAAAGTAATGATAAGTAACTTAACTTTAATTGCATCTCTACTAAAATTTTCTACTTCTCTTAGCTTTGTTCCACATCTTGTTGGGGATATTTGAAAGACGTTATTGGCTTACCATCTCACGCCATAATCACGTTCAAAACTGCTATAGATATTTTAATGATTTACAGAGAAGAAACAAATCTGTCTACTCCAGGTGCCCACAGAGAAATCAGTTCATCCTCTAGGAAAACTCAACAGGACAATGAATCTGCTTTTTAATATCTCATCCTGTTCATAATAAGTGAAAAGCGACTGAATAAGATTGTGCAAACCCTTTTTTTGACACGAGTTCTGCTTATTAGATGCTACATAACTTAAATATATATATATATATATATATATATATATATATATATATATATATATATATATATATATATATATATATATATATATATATCTCCAGTGTTTTAGCAGCTAACCTCTGAATGAGACGGCGGCCTCATCGTTGCATTGTCTACTTTTTCACTGCTAATGACAACTGTGATTCTTAATGCCCCTCCAGACTCATGAATCACTCAGGCATGCCACAGTCTTCAACACCCCAATACTGCTTTCAGCAGAACACGTAGTGTTTTTAATGCTCAATAACCTAAATGACATACGACCTTCCCTGTCATTAAACTAACCATTTGCAAGTGCCACTAGTCATTTGCCATGGCAAAAACATCATTTTCTCCACACTTCTCACCAACAAGTGGTCATGTTTCACAGAAAATTCATTCCTCCCGAGGTCATTTCTTAGAATAAGGCTAGGTTCAACTGAGAGCTAAATCAGAAAGCAATTTTTAGATTGCCTTTCACTTTATTGAAATGACGAAAGGAGAACAGATGGGACGGAAGGGAGGAGGAGTTATTGAGGGGAGGATGTGCAGCATTAGTCCCCAAGCATTTTCCAGCCTCCTCTTCATCTCTCTCCCATCACTCTTTTTCTTTTTTTTTTTTTTTTTTGGCCTCCTCATCACACGAGTCCTACTACCTTCCTACCCGCCCCCCGCTCACATCAATCTTCATTCAGGTCTAATTGTTAGCTGTGAGCCGAGCTCCCCTTACAATTAACCATCCATCTGGGTGGCGGTGAACAGACAGCCCCTGATCTATCTCACTGCACAGAGAGCAGCTACATGAGGATGCCACCAGTTGCTTAATGTAGCAGGAGGGAAAACCCACCAGAGGCTCAACGCTGGATCCCATAGTCTGTAGCGCAACAAAATGTTTCCCTCTCCATGTTAATTGAAATATATTTACTGTATTTTCCACCCCGGATTATAAGTCGCTTTTACTTAGTCCATTTTATTGAACTATACTTTCAGTGTTTGGATCATTATTTCACTAAATCTAAAGAAAGAGAACGAGACAAAGAAAGAAAGAGAAAGTGCCTTTCTCTGTTTCTTGTTCTTTTCTTTAAATCACCTGTTTTTTGTTTTTTGTTGGTTGTTTTTTTTCGCCTTCGCTCCGAAGGCTGAAGTCAAAAGTTGAAATGACCTTTGTCTGAGAGTGTTTTGGCCTTCTAGACAATCAATACAGTTGTCTGCGTGTTGCAATAAGATAGACCAAAAAAAGGAGGCAGAGAAGCGTTGATGGGCTACTTTGTTGAGCATGGAGTCAAGAGAAATGACAAAAAGAGAAAATAGGACCGCTTTGCAGACAGAGGCGCACTTTCATCCACAAAGAAGAGCCAAACCCTCGACCAGTGTTAGTCTAAAGCCGACCTGTCAACAGGCCAATAGTGTCGCTGGATACAGTTTCCTTAAAATCAATTTCACCATTCTTCAGGGCTTCCCATCTGCCTCCCCGATGGATTTTCGAAAAGTCCCAACTTTTCTTTCCTGCTCCCCGAAGGTCTAATACTGTATTCCTCTTTTTCTTCCTTATATTTGTATTTTCACACTGCAGCTCACCTAAAGCGGTTCAGACTTATTTCCTTGTGGCAGAACTGTCATTCTGTATGAAAGCAACTCTTAAGATGAGTGGCAGCTGCCAAACAAAATAAGTCTTCTCACAGTTATTTATGTGTGGGTGTGGAGGTGCTCTTCCTCATCAGATGGTCTCTTCTGTCACTCGCAGGGTTCCGGGGAAGGCCCGAGGCAGAACCTAAACCCGTCTCAAAGCTTGATTGCTCTGCTTTTTATGCAGCCAGATCTTACACACAAACCAAAACCACCGTCCCCCACTATGTGCTATGATTTTCTTATAGCTTTCCCTTTGGACCAAAAAAAGAAAAAAATTGTGTATGATGTCAGTGTATACAGCTTTTTATTTATTTGTTTTAGAATATTTTAGATTAGAGTCCTTGGCTGGCAGCAAATAAAATAAAGTATTTGCTCTGGCGTGACTCTTTTAGATGTGAGCTTCAAAGAGTTATTGATCATATAAAACAGAGAAATAAAAACAAACTTGGCGCTCACCGATTTGTTTATTTGCAGTTTTCGCATGGAAATGTTTAGGCAGGTTTAGTTGCTCATACTCGCATCACCACTATCATGATTTGTTGACAGTATGCTGTAAAAGTTTATTTTCTTTAAACTCTTGCTTTTCCAATGCTGATCAATTTAAAGTTTAACAAGAGCCAACATATTTTTACACTGAATAACACATCTGCTTGTGTTTGCTACTTTTTATTTTTCACTGCAGGGATCAAGTTTATTTTTTTAGTTATTTATTTTCCACTGTAATCAGGTTTTTAAAAGTGCATAAATAGAGTTGTTTCACCAAACAAGCCTCGGCGTTGGATAAATTTAAATGAGATGTTAATGGTATTCATTCAGAATCCACTCTGAATGAATATGTTTATTTATTAGCATTTAATTTGTAACCAAGGTCAATATAATACCACTCTCAAAGAACAGTGTTTTGGGGACTTTAAAGTCACAACATAAATATGATCATAAGTTGGAGCATTTTTTTTATCAGGGGAAAAAATATTTTCTGCACTCTTAGTCTTAGAAAAAAAAATAGACCATATAAATCTCCCTATCTTCCAATAAAGTATGCCAGCATAGGATTTCATGAAATAAATTGTCTAAATTATGTTTTAAATCCAGTTTTTGCTTTTCCCTTATTCAGCATGTATAACCCTTGTAATATGGAACATTCTGGTTTCTCATGAAAAAACTAATAAACAAATCTGAAATCTGTAAATATAGTGCAATGAAGGTAACACACACATAAAATGTTTCCCTTTGTGTTAAGTTGTTAAATGAAAATAACAGGATAATTTCCTGTTTTTATTTTATTTAGCAAACATATTAGTACAGTGCATGTTCTTATTATGCAGATATTACAACTTTACAGAGATTATTTTCTAACTTCATTCACTATTTTTTTTATATTTTATTTTCAAAAACACTGAAAATAAAAGGTGAATCACTTAAAGAACCAGAAACTGGAACATTTCTTGCATCTACTGGCCTCATTTGCATCTGTTTATATTTTAGTGGAATCTGATTCATGAATGGGAAACACAAAAGATGGAGAGATATTAAAAAAAAGAAACTAAATTCAAAATGGACAGCTTTGTGAATTTACTCATTTTATTCATCAGCGTTATGTGCTGTCAAAGTACTCTGTAGTTTTAGGTTACTACGTTTCCTTCCTTCTGCAGATGACTATATTTTTTCTGCACTAAGCTTTCTTCATATTGACTGCGGGTCGTCATTCTCTAACAATTAAGATGTTACTGAAGTAAGTTTTCAGACTAATTAGTTTCAGGCCACAAAGCAATATTTAAACGTACCTGGCTGTTTTTGAAGGCTTGAGCTGTCCGTACTCTTCAACACTTCGGTTAACAACATACCCTCCATCCGTGCTTAAAGATCGTAGCACAAGGTTGTTTGCTTGGTCCCCAGCTGGTGGGCTGTTCGACAGCTGGGGACCAATCAAATCCAGAAACTTGATGTTGGCCTCCAGGCGAAAAAGAGGATCAGAATACCATTTCTAATTTCTTTTCTCCTAAATTAGTTATGTCCTTTGTACTAC
>NW_015112946.1:321489-352185 GCF_001443285.1 Poecilia latipinna | reverse complement strand
ACTGCGGGTCGTCATTCTCTAACAATTAAGATGTTACTGAAGTAAGTTTTCAGACTAATTAGTTTCAGGCCACAAAGCAATATTTAAACGTACCTGGCTGTTTTTGAAGGCTTGAGCTGTCCGTACTCTTCAACACTTCGGTTAACAACATACCCTCCATCCGTGCTTAAAGATCGTAGCACAAGGTTGTTTGCTTGGTCCCCAGCTGGTGGGCTGTTCGACAGCTGGGGACCAATCAAATCCAGAAACTTGATGTTGGCCTCCAGGCGAAAAAGAGGATCAGAATACCATTTCTAATTTCTTTTCTCCTAAATTAGTTATGTCCTTTGTACTACAAAGAAAAAGATGTTGTTAGCAGTAATGACATTTTTTCTTTCTTCATGGATCCATCCGTCCGTCCGTCCGTCCGTCCATCCATCCATCCATCCATCCATCCATCCGTCCATCCATCCATCTGGCTGTCTTGAAACCTGAAACGTAAAAATAAAAATGAAAATGTCATGGAGTTTTGCATACATACTTGAAAATTTTGCTGAAATACATCAGAACTTTTTTTCTGTCCTGAAAGTTTTCTGAAATGTTTAATTTTCAGAATTTGTTTGTGCGTAACTCAATTTGTCAGAAAAAAATATTTCTAATATATTAACTCTAATACAACTCAAAGCACAACCTTAAATTAGGCTGAAAAAAAGGAAGACAGCCAACAATAAAGTGACATAAAGCAAGAAAAATAGGTGAGAATTTTCAGCTAATATGTCATATTAAAACATTAACAGGTTTTATTAGTATTAATAGTACTAATACTAATATTAATCAGTCACTCATAACAGAATGACCTCTGAGTGAACACCTGGTAAGTGGGGGTGTAATACCCTTAATAAATTGTCTGTTCCTCTACATGTCAGAGATACTTTAATAAACATACAGTAAAGTCTAAAATTAATCGGTAATGCTGTTGGAACTGATATGGTTTGTTTTTTTAATTATTTTTTATGATATATCCCTATTCAGAAGGGATACTTCTGGAAAAAAAAAAGATGCCTAACAAAACCCTTTTTTGTTTCAAAAAAGGTTTTCAGATGGTTTAGTTTGGGAGTATTTCATTGCACATATCAGAATTTCCATGTTTCACTCTTCATAAATTAGCTTCTTGAATGTAGTGCTTCAGAGGGGAAGTCTGGAATTTCCATGTGAAATGTATCAATCGTAATGACGGTTTTAAGATGAAGGACAGACTTTTGCATTAAAGAATATGGGGATGTGTTTGAAAACAATTCATAAACATTAAAGACCAGCTCTTGTACTTTTCACAGCTTGCAAGTGGTTTTACATTTCAAGCCTGAGTATGTTTCCATGTCTAAGCAGGGGCAAAGACGCCATCTGTGTGTTTATTTCTCCTCTCGTGCAGTTCGCACAAGACAAAGTTATTTTTGCCTATTAACCCTCCTTCCGATAATATCCGTAAGAAGGTGTTCAATATAACCCTCCTTGCTCTTAACAATGCTTCAGCAAGAGTACATCCTCAGTTTTGCATGTTGTGGTCTGAGACGGGAATGCCCTGGTCCCCGAGGTCCCGGGAATCAATCAGAACTGTGAAAGTGGATCTACTCTGGCAGGACATGTTTTCAACGTCCCCTCTATTACCTCTGTGCTGCCTAGCAACTATTGCCACAGTCATAGGCTGCTGTTTGCATGGTGACCCCGGCTGAGACAATCCTATTGGCTGAGGAGGCAGGAAGGTTATTCCAAAGTCCTTTGGGAATGCTGTGCCAAAGTGAATGTTCATAGTGTGTGAGGGCACAGAGAGAGGAAAGAAACCTGTGAAGGACTGCAGGGCAGGATGAGATAATGATACAGGAGAAGAAAAGATAAATAATTTCACGAAAGGTGCTATCGGTGCTTGTGTTTAGATATTGTTTGACGTCCATTATCTTGTTTTTAATAGAAGTTGTGTGAGGATATAATCTTTGATTGCCATTTACTGCCATGACATCTTGCATCTTTTGCGCATTTATAAAGATTACAGTCCACAATCTGCATGAGTACTCCAATGATTTTCAGAGGTTTTCTATTGCTGAAATAATCCTATTTGGAGAAATCTTGCATGCAACTTGCTACAATCCACATAATAGACTCAGAAAATATGGAGAAGATTGCTTTGGTCAAATGAGACATAATTTGAACTTGTAAAAAAAAAAATCCTACTCTTAACATAATAGTCAGAACTTGGCAGGAAAAGTTTGGATCAAAGAAAATCATTATGTTAGAATGGATTTGTTAAAATCCAGACCCAAATGACTAAAACTTTGAAAAGTTCAAAGGGGTGGGAATGCTTTTATAAACCTCTGTAGAACTCATCCAAACCACCAATTAATCCTCAGAAGTGCATTACTTGGAAAGGGCCCTAATGCACCCATCCAGTCCCACAACATCCTATCATTTAAACATCTTGAATATTATTCAGCAGTTTTTTTTTTCTTCATCACAGCCATCTTTATGAATCCATGCAATAAAAAAAGCTAACAGACGACTTTTTAAATATTTTTTTGTGGACACAGACTGGCAAAGTTCATTCATGCAGGGACAATTCAAAGGTCAGTTGTTTTAATTTCACATTTCTTGATTGGGAGATCCACACACTAAAATGGTTCTCATTAGTATCAATCAACAGGGAGCAAACAGCATGGAGTCAAAACTTTTATGACTGCGTGGATGGAAGATTTTGACTACTTTTCCCTATAAATAACCCCCTACATGACATGGTAAAGTAACAAGATTCATAGAAGTTAGCTTCAAATGAGGCCAGATGCCTTGGCACAGTCATAAAGCGCACATGGACACGGGAATCACTAAGTCAGCAGTTTGGGTGCTTAGCACCTGCACAACAATGCTACCTGGAAGCAGTGCCCTGCAAAAGTCTTTTTCTGCAAGACTGCAAATCTTGCAACAATAAATCATTTTTATTTACTTGCCTAATACGTTTAATAAATTACTTGCAAGTCTTGTGCACAACATAACTACAGTACTGGATGAGCAGCCAGAGGTCGAAAGGAAGCACTCACTGATTTGTTTGGTCGATCGAAACTTCAAAATCCTGATGCATTTATTTTTAAGTTTATGCTTAAGTTTTATTTTTCAGAAGATTGTGAATGTTTGGTATTCAAATGCAAATAAAGCTCTTTGTCAAAAAATACAAATAAAAACAAGAAGTTTAGTCAAGTCATAAAACACAAGCGATGACATGAACGCTCTGGGTTGCTGTTAGAAGCACCATATTGTGATCCAATGTCATATGAATTTAAAAATAAATAAATAAGGCATTGTAATACATTTGGAGAAGTGTGCACACCCTTACAGAACTCTTGGTTAAAGCAGTCTTTAACCCATTTTCAGCATTCAGTCTTGTTCGGTAGAACTCTGTCAGAGTGATAAATCTAGACTCGGCCACTTTGTTTTCCTACGTCACCGTGCAAAGATCCATCAAATTTGTCCGCCTGGGAGGATGCATCATGTCCACAGCCCTTTTCTTGTTGTTCAACAGATTTTCTGTCAGGTTTAGTTCTTTAGTTCTGGACTCTTCAATTTTCCTCTGACAAAGTGTTTTTTTTATTTTTTATTTTGATGTACTGTTGGACTCTCTGTGATTGATAAGAAATTTAATCCCTCTTCATCCTCAGCTTTCTCACAGACACCTTCTGGTTTTGGGAGAAAAACTGGCTGGCAATCTGAACTAACAGGTTAAAAATCCTCAATTACATCTAAAGAAATGTATTCCCAGAGCATGATGCTATCTTCACTATCTTTCACTTTGGGCATTGTGATTTTGGGAATTTCTTTTTTTTTATGATATGTAGAGCTGCTTTTGTTCCAAATAATTGTTGGAATCGCAACCATATGATCAAATTTAACTACATAAAATCATAACACTTTCTCCCTCAAGTATTTTTTAAATGGGAAGGCCTGGAAGTATTTCTACTCAAGAAAGTACTACCTGTGCTGTGGTATATCCATCATGCATTTTTAACCTATTAGCAAAAGGAGCAAATGTCAGAAAATCATAAAAGGACAGCTAAACTTAAGAATCAACATCAACATAGTATTTGGTGTGTGGCGTGCATTTTTAATCTTTTTTTCACATTTTTTGCAAAAAATATGATTTCGAAATGGCACATACTGTAGCCCTTCTTCAAACAACTTTGGATTGTTCAGTGCTGTGCAGCGCACCTTTTGTCGGCTGTTTTCTCTTTTAGCTGCGTGTCATTCTGAGACTTTGGCAGCAATAAGAAGATGAGCCCTGTGGAAGCTGTCAGGAACGTCACACCTGATATCTCATCCCAGAAACAGCTTGGTGTGGCTTTTGTTGTTTTATGGAAAGCAAAATGCTCTTTCACAGCTTTCCAATAAATAATACAGAGTGTTCCAGCTTGGCTATATTTTAAACGCAGAACAGTGAAAAACAAGTATGTGGGGTTTCTAATTTGAGAAAGTCAGGAGAATATTTTTGTTTGTGATGTTGGTCTTTTCATTCTCAAATTTCATCTGTCTCATCTTCTCTCTCTCTTAATATAAAGACAAAAAAAACATAAACACATACAACACTGTCTAATTTCTTTAATGGATAATATTTCCAATGTACTCACTTCATTCTGTGATACTGAATCAAACACTATATTATTAAAGAAATACTTCCTATAAAGATTTTAAAATAGCTCCTCCTGAAGGATCATTTTACTGTCTGCTGCTCTTGCATAAGGACCTTCCTGTCCACGTCCCTCCCTGTCCCTTCTCTGTCTGGTTCGTATCTGTTGCAGTGTCCCTAACAAGAGATTTGACAGCCTGAGAGAAGGAGCTTCTTCGCAAACCGTAACCAGTTAACTTGATGACTAACCCTGCACTTAAGACAGTCCTCACTTTGAGCTGAAAAGTAGAGCAGCGTGGCATTGAACTCTTACAATTTTTCATTTAGCCGGAGAAAAGTCGCTAACATGGTTCAAGCAAATTGAATTCGTTTGTTTTAAACGGTGCAAATTACTGTATGACGCTTAGGTGCCTGATTTATGCCGGATTTATCTGCTCCAACAGCTGCCGCTCTTAACTGCTTTCTCAACCCAAGGACTGTGTTAGTGTACGATTCCCATAAATAATTCATAAGTATATTTGAGGATCAGAGTGAATTTATCACCGGAGATCAGAGAGAATGCAGTAGCACCGCGTGGTGCGATCAGAGAGTTCACAAGCGAAAAATCAAGCACGTTGAAGCTTAAATCAGTGCAGTGTCAGAGATCCCCAATCATCTTGTTATAGGATGTGGTATATGCCCTCACTAACAGATTTTCATGCTCTTTGCAGAAAGCTCGCCTTTCCAGGATACGACTATCAAAAACAGGAAGCTCGAGTGCCTTCCTCCACAGCAAGCGCAACGGCCTGTTCAACGAAGCTCTCGAGCTCACGGTAAGACTCGCCTCAGCGCCACATCATTTACTATTCCGAGAAACAACCAGCCGCACAGGACACAGGCAAAAGTGTGCATAGTTTAAGCGGTGACACATAAAACCTGACCCGTGCCCTACCCGAGATTCTAAATTCAAGCCTTGCTCCCTAATATCCATTAATTATCCCAGCATCCCTTCGGAGGAACTAACTGTGTTCTCATTTGGCGAGCGGCACATTTAATGTGAGCATCGCTGAGCCCAGCTGCCCAGCTGAGGAACAGGCTTGAGGCGTTGTAGCAAGAAATGTAAACACAACACAAGGATGTTCCCTGCCTCTCCAAAATCTAGCGGTTTACAAGCAAGCACTATAGTGGCCCCGGGGGCTGACACAGCACAAAAACAAGTGTTTGTTCCACTTTTCTAACTCAGTCTTCCAGTGTCTTCGTTGCTGTATCTCTCTCCAGCAGAACTGGTGAGGACACAATCAGATTGGCACCAGTGAGACTTGTTGGCCGAGAAACACGCAACACATTTGCAGCAAGGCACTGGAAACTATAAACCTGTAACTGTATTTTTGGAAAAATGTTGTACTTTTTAAACTATCAATTAGAAGAAAATGTCAGACGGTTCAAGTTATATGAGAGCAAGAATTTCTGTTTTTGCAGATTTAGTCGTAGAAAATACCTCCATGTTCTCATTGCATACAGAACTCCATGTCCCAAAAGTTTAGTTTTTATGCGCTGTGGCAAAAAAATATCGTATTATTTTTGGTTTATTTGTGCGCTTTAAGTACATAGCATTCCAACACCAATTCCTGCACATTAAAAAAAAAATGTTCCATAAACATTTTTATTATCAATAAAGTCTGTCCCAACATAAAGACTTTGTTCAAGTAAGGTGGCATAATTATTGTCTTCTTAAAACAAAATGTTTGCCAAGGGTGTGCATTCTAACTTTTTAAAACACCTCGTTTATATATTATTCAAGTGCCGAGAGAATGAGATGTTCTTATCCAATGTCATAAAGGTTAACACAGAAATATGTTAAGTCAGAGGTTTCCCACAAGCCCAGGCCTCACAATCCAATATAGTCGATCGATATGTAAAAGTTTGTGATCACTGCTGTGTGTGTGTCTGTGAGTATTTAGCTCATTAAATCTTTCCCTCGGAAACTCCTTGGTTTCTCACTGCTTTTTAAAATTGTGAATGAAAAAGAGTTTAGTTTAGTTTGATGTCATTACCAGATTGAAGATTTAACATCAGAGTTAAATCTAATGGAAAAAGTAGCAAACAGGACTTGGTCCTGGTTACTTGTTAATTTTTCCTTTGTGAAGCTTCTGATCAAGCAAGGAAGAAAAGAAAATGGCTAGTTGGTTCTTATTAACTCTGCATCACGTTTTGTGTTTATCTTAATATTATCTGCTTTAAGGTTTCTGTGACAAACCACTTTACCCGGAGCGCTTAGCCCAGCAGTCCAGGGTTGTTTGAGCAGCAAGGTCAGACAGATGGTTTTTATTGCTGTTTCTGATGACTGGGTGGAAGTTAAACAAAATGTTAATCGCTGTCAAATGTTTAATCGTTAGGAGGCTTTTTATTCACAGTACGCCCGGCACCACGCGGAGCGACACAATGTGTTTTGTCACCCGGCAGATCAAGCTGTTTCCACTCTACAGTATGGTGGCCACCTGGGTAGTGAGGCATGGCCGCCTCCAGATAGATAGACCGCTGATACGGACCTGTAGTCACATGTATGGAGGGGGGTGTGGGGCGGACAGAAATAGCTCACACCTAAACACCTGTGCTCTGCTGCTGCTTTAGCTACAGATAAGCAACCGCGACACAAGGGAGCCGAGGAACACTGAGTCATCAGCGCAGCAATGTACCCTCTCAGCACGGAAAGCCTCTGTTTTCAACACCAGCCACATGCTCAACAAGCAGAAAGATCCTACTACCATTCTTCCTAATGCAGCGTTTTGCTTGCTTATCGCTGTTATGAGGGATGACAGCAGTACTTTTCACTGAGCTTACAGGTACATGTGGGGAGCATAGAGGCAACTTATTACAAGTCTGTAAGTAAATCATAGCAGGAAAGAGATAACAGGACAAGAACACTGATGAGGCACCTTACCCGGATCGGTGTGACGATATTTCCAGACTTTTTTGGGTCATTTTTTGGATTATTTCTGGGTTAATTTAATATTGAGTTGAATTATTACCCAACATCTCACCGACACCAGCAACCCTCATAACCCCACAATTACAAGATGGATGGATGGATGGATGGATGGATGGATGGATGGATGGATGGATGGATGGATGGATGGATGGATGGATGGATGGATGGATGGATGGAAAAAAACACATTTAGCTGTACCCCAGTAATTAAGAACATCATAAAAAGTTCATGTATTTCATTAACTTATATAAAACAGTAATATATCGTTGAGTTATTTTACACCACATAATATATTAATCACCTATTTTGATTAATTTAGTTGACTAAAACCTATAAGTAATGAAAAGAAAAATCTAACTTCTGTTTCTCAGAAAGTTAGAATACTGGTAAAAGATAGTTTTTTGATACAGCGTATTCACTCTGTATTTGATCAAGGTTCCTTTTGCATAATTGAAAGGCAGCAGGAAGGTGATCACCCTGTGGCCGTGCTGTGCTACCTGGAACAGGATGCTTTGAAAACAGTCATCAGCTGATCTACATTGGCGTCTCTGGTGTTTTTCATCTTTTCTTTTACAATACCCTAGAGATTCTCATGAGGTTAATGTTTGGTACCTTTTTTGACAACATTTTCCTTCCACTCAATTTTTCATTAGTATGCTTTTACACAGAACACTGCTAACTGAGCTCTTCTTTGTGGCTTGCCTTTGTTTTGTAGGGTATCCATGACTAAATGCCAAGCCACCAGTCCTCCCTGTGATTATATACCGTAACATAGCCATGGCAAAATATTTCTGAATAAAAAAAATATTGACTTGAGGAACTGAAATATGGATTTTCAGTAACTTTTAACAGAAATGATAAAAAAATATATACAGAAATAAACATTTGAAATATATAAGTCTCTCTGCAATGAATCTATGTTATATGAGTTTTACTATTTGAATTTAATTCAATACGATAAAGCAACTTTTTGAGGTGATTCGAATGGACTGGCAAGGATCTGTTTTCCAAATCTTTCTAAAGAAGTGATTTTATCTTTCTTCACAGTGGAAATATCTTCTATAACCTTTAATCCTTTCTAGTTTTAGTGACTAATAACACATTCTTGCAAAAAAACATACCAAGTGAACTCACAAAAAGACATATAGCGGTTTTACATTTGTTCACACCTTGTTCATCAGCTTAGCTATAACCAGAACTTCCTTCAAATATCTGCAGAGTTGGAAGTACCACCGACTTTTCATGCAAACTTTATTTATTTATTTATTTTTTATGCAAGTAAACACATAAGCGTCAGTTCAGTGGTATAAAGCATAAGGAATATGGTAAACAAGTCATTAGACAGTTCCCTTTAGCGAACACAGACAAGTAGGCAAAATGTCATAATGGAAATTTTATGTGAACTGTATACTGAGTAACTATTATGTGCCAGAAATGCTAGACGTTCCACCCTCCCCACACAGGTCGGTGTCCTAGATGTTAGAAGACTTTCCTCTTGGGGTTTGGAATAGTAAACATTCTCTGTCTGACTGGCATGACTGTAAACGCTGACGGCTGTCTTTTCTCAGCGCCGAACTGTGAACACGAGTAAAACTCTACCTGTCTTGTTCTCCTTTTGTCTCCTTCTTCAACTCAAGCAACTTCCATACAAGATGAACCTTTCAGATCAGGTACTGAGACGGCATTCGGCGGCACGCCTCCCACATCACTTCCAGGCAGAGCGAGAGAGTGAAGCCTAACGTTCGTTTCGTGTTTGTGTGTGAATTCTTCTATTCCAGGGTTCCACTGAGGACGAGAAGCGTTTGAGCAAATCTACCTCTCTAATAGAGAGCCAGCACCAACATCTGCTGCACTGTCTGGAGAAAACCACAGTGAGTGCATGGCTGCTGGAGCTTCTGGAACTGAGTACAGTCTTCTTCTATCTGTCATGAGTGTCTTTTTTTTTTCCATCATCACACTAAAATCCACCAGTCCTGACTGTAAAAATACTTCTAAAAGCTGAGTGTAGAACCACAGCTGAGTTAATAAGAACTGAGCTCTTTGCACAGTGCAGTACATTTCATTCTGACTCGCTTCATTTAGCTTTTGATACACATTTTCCATTTTATCTCTCACTTAGCCAAGCACAAGCAGTTGTTCTAGCATGCTCTGATCCGTGAGGACCCAGACTCATATTTAACAGCCTCCTTATCTGTGAAAACAAAAACACCACGCAGTAATCAATATAAATGATTTCTTTGTGTGTTTATCTTGTAGGGGGCAAACATTAGCATGGAAACAATTATGTTGGCTTCACTGAAAAACAAAATTAATTTTGTTTAAAATCCTTTTTGTTTTCATTTCGAGCACCAGTCAGAAGTTTACTTACACTCATGTCACATTTTGGGGTCTTTTTGTGATGGATTTTGAACTGTTTGGACTCATTTACACAACATAAAACTTTAATAAAATTGTAGAGGTTTTTTTTTGTTTTGTTTTGTTTTTTTCAGCAAACTTCAGAGAAAACCCATCAGCAACATCCTAGCATCATTCCATCTACTTTTTTGTCCAGTTTTCTCATCACAAATGGCAGAGCTCGTTTAAGTTGCTTGGTTTACATCCTGGACTCATCTTTTAAGAAGTTATACTCAGCTTTTACAAAGATATCGAGTACAACAGTTAAAAAAAATAATAATTCAGACAACAAAACAGGCTATCACAGCTACTGTATGCATTGTGAGAGAACTTCTTGACCTTACACATAGATGACGCTTTCTTCCTGCTTTTGCTCCGCAGAACCACGAGTTTGTGGACGAACAGTATTATCAGCAGAGTTACCTGGAAGCGGGGCTGCAGAACTATCCGTCTCGAAGCCCTTCGTTGTCCAGCCAAGACGGCGTGACGGGGACATGCTGCACCCGGAGAAGCAAGAAGCAACACCACACCCCTTTACCGAACGCCAGCGCTCCAGCACACATGCAGCCTTTGAAACACACGCACACACACCCACAAGGCTTGCAGGAGCTCAGCACCATCCACATCCATCCTCTAAGTACCAGGTAAGGTCAGAGTTCCTAAAGGACTGGACTGTACCTTGACTTATACTGATCCACATGTGTGAAGATGCCATGTTTATCTGTTCAAACAAGCAATAAGCAAGTATAAACAGAATCCAGATTCTGCTTTTAAATAAGGTGACGGTTTTGTGTCCTTGAGCTTTAATGATTTGCGCACCACGAGCAAAGAATTTTATGTTGAAATTTTGAAGCAACAACTCAAGACATCCGCAAGGAAGTTAAAATTTGGGCATACATGGGTTTTGCAAGTGGACAATGACTATAAACACGCAGCCAAATTAGTTAAGTAGCAAAGTTGATAGTGAGAAGTGGCCTTCACCTAGCCCTGATCTTAGCCCTCCAGAAAAATCCATGGTGAAAACCTGAAACGGTGTGTTCAAGAAAAGTGGCACACAGAACTTCCTCAGTTAGATCAGTTCTCTTAGGAGGTTTGGGTTAAAGTATTTCCCTGGGATCGTTCTAATCAATTTGCTGTTTTTGTCCTCCCCACCACAGCCGCTCCAGTTTAAACATGCGCGTAGATGAGCCAGCTTCTCTGAACTGCCAGAGCAGCCAGATCACAACAGCAATCATCAGCATTCCCACACCGCCAGTGACGACTCCGGAAGGCGACGCTCACCTGCCCGCCGCTCCCACCCTGCAAAATGTGGTGAAGGTGTCTGCTCTGTGAAGACTAGACTGCAGCAGCGCCGCACAAACAGACAGAGAAAGACTCACAGAAGCAGACCGAGAAGGACTAACTATGGTGGAAAGGGCTTTCAGAGACGTATTCTGGCCCTGGTGGAGCCTGCCCCCTGCTGGTGAAGTGTTGCATTGGCACGGACTCCCCTGTACACATGGAGGATGGACTTCAGACGCAGTATCTTCATGTTAGTGGTCGGCAGACTTGTGTTCGTATGTGAATGTGTGCATAAAAGAACAAGACAGATGGATAGGGAATCATTTAGGAAGAGGACTGTGTGCCTCTAAGTGTCAGAGGTAAGTTCCCAGAGTTAGTCATGTGTCACTGTGCACAAAAGCACCTTTTTATAATTTATGCTTGAGTTTAAGGCAGGAAGTACAGGAGGGGGAATGAGGACAACTCAAAGAAAAAGGGAAATAAACAAAATAAAAAATAAAAAATCACCCCCCTCTGAGGTTTGTAGACTTTGAAATAGAGTACTGCCCGTTTCAGCCATTTTGGTCTACAAACCTCCTTTTCAGGTCAAACATTATTCCACTTTAGCGTAATTTCTTAAAAACCCAAAAAGCAGTAGGTGTCCGTGTGATGGCATTCCCAGTGATTGTGAATGAGTGTTTGTAACTTTAAGATAGACTTTAAGTTGTTCCGTTTCTGAAAGGAGGTGTGTCAGCGTGTGTTTGTGTGTGTTTTTCTCGGTTGATTGAAAACTTGTATTTCAGTTCTTCTGGAAGTATCTATGGCTCAGTATATGATAATATATAACTAGCTGCCACTTCGAAGGGTTCTTTGCACATATTTCTGTCAAAAAATTCTCAGCAGCAAGGGTTTCACTCAGTTTGTGCATAGTTTGCAGCACTAAGTATTTTTATTTATTTATTTTTTAATTATTACTTTTAATCACCATCCATTTGTTTTGGCTCCAAATGCCCAAATGGCCTCAAAAAACACAATTTATTTTGCAAACAAACAAAACAAAAAAAAAAAAAAAAACTTACTTTAAGTCCAAATCTACACAACGAAAAGCACAAAGCATTTGCTGAGAATTTGCTGACAAAAATCTGCCCTGAGCCTGTGATCTTTGTGAATATTGTTAATAGAATATTTTGTAATATTTGACCATCGTTTGGCAGAAGCAGTGAGTCTGTCCTCTTGTTCTTGCTCTCCTCTCTACATCCCTCTCTCTCTTGTTGTTGTCCTGTTGTGTCCCTGACATCTGTGTGAACAACAGTATGCTTTCAGTAGTTTTTATAGCCGTCGACATTTTTTTTTCTTCCCTAAACTCAGCGAGCATTTTTCAGAGTTGTTGAGTATATGTTCGTAATCTGTGTGGTAAGCAAACTTGGTGTTTGTACTTTTTGTCCTCCTCGATGTTTTAAAGGATTTCTTTTTCACTTTATCTTCTGGAGACTTTACAGTAGGCAAGTCTGTTGTAAAAATGACCGCAGGGACATAAAAAAAAAAAAAAAGTACTAGATGAACCATCTTTTGGCCTTTTTTCCATACTGAATGTAATTTGTAGGTTTCAGCAGCGACACAGTCAGTCAGTTGTGTCTTCAAATCAATGAGACCACTGTCAGGAGTTCATTACAACAGAGAACACCAGCTAGAGTTGCAGCAGACTAACCACCCACCTCTGCAGGCTAAAGGCTCATATCATATTTTGAGTTTTCCTTTTCAATTTTGTTTGTACTTGTAGCCGCCGCTGACTCTGCCAGAGATCTTTGTTGTCGTGTTCACTTGAAGCCAAGATCTCAGTTGTTTCAATAGCCTTGGGGGAAAACATCTTTAAACAGAGAAACTGCTTTTGGTGTGTGATTAGAAAACAGCCCTCTCTACATATTTACTTGAACAAGTTTTACCCACTTTTCTTCCAAAGCAACAAAGAGCAAACAGTGCCCACTCATTTATGTTTCCATTAAACTACTCCACTTATGTTTGACATATTCTAATAAAATGTGGGATATTTTTTGTCAAGAAAGAAATTGTTTTCTGAGGTTCCAGGTGAAACGTTGCCCTTTTCATCTGTGCTTTGAAATGTCTTACCTACTTAAAAAGCTGGTAAAAAATAATAAAAAAAAAAAAACTGATTGTGATTTTGCTATGATTCAGATTTTCATGATTTTTAGGTTTTCCAACTCTAAAGTTTGCTATTTGCCCTTTAAACATGGTGATTAAGAGCACATCCACTAAGCAACAGATTCATGTTTGACTTTTTAAAAGCAATACTATCCTGTAGATTGTTTTTATTTCTGCAGAAGTTAACTCTTTAATGTCACCAAGTGTCGTATTAGAACATTATTTATTTTAGGTCAACTTGTCTTTTCTGCTGTACGTCAGTTCTAACTCTTCCAGAGATTAGTAACAACCCAAAAAAGCTAAATTATTCTACAAAACTGTACCAAAATGTGTTTTACTTCTGGTACTTATTAATATTAACCTTTCCCTGAGTTTGGTAACTTAGGGCACAAAGATAACTGTCTAGATCCACTATTTGCATTTAGTCAAAATGGCCATATTGAAAATTACAAGGACAGACACAAAACATTTTTGTTATATTAAAAAAAAAAAATGAAATCAAGAAATTGACTTTTCATTAAGAAGCTTAGAGTCTACTGGAATGGAGCAGAACAGGTGAGGCAGAAGCAAAACTCCTTGCTTTTGATGCTGGGGAGATTTTTTTGAAAACTTGACTCTTTTCCTGCTGCTTGTTATCAGAACAGGTTATTTTACGTCAGCTCTACTTTCAATAGACACAGGTTGACATTCTATGTAAGCATATGATACACTGGAAATGTCTAAGGGATGCATTTTTATTTACAAGCAACAAAGATAGGTTCGTGGTTGTGTCCGTCTCCGTTACGTACTCTTCTCTCTCTGCAGGCTCAGTCTCCCCTTACTCTTTGCTTTGCCCTCCTATGCCACCTGTTGTTGTTGAGACTACTGCTGTGCGTAACTTGTCATGTGTTGGATATTATTTATGACCTTGTCTTGTGTCCCAACTGTGAAACGCCTGATAAAACATCTATATCTGCCACAAAAACCTGTAGTCCGTGGGCTTTTTTCTTCACCTTCTAACCCTGTCTATAAGTCCAAGTGTGTGAACAGCAAGAAATGGCAAGAAGACAGAGCTTCACTGTTTTTTTTTTTTTTTTTTTTTCTGCTCTTCCATAAATGCAGAGTGGTAATCCATATGTTTTCATCAAAGCATAGGCTATTACTTTTAAGTGGTTTCTTTGGATGGAGGAGAAGGGTCACTGAGAGTACAGCCAAAACTTTGGGTCATACTTGAGTTGCTGCACAAATTGAGTCCCATATGCACAGTGCAGATGAGCAAAATTTGTGTAAAGTGAAATGTTTATTGGTTTTCCTGGTGAAGACGTGTAGAAGCAAGAGAATAAATTAATATTTGACTGCAGTGCCATAATTTCACTCCAGAACAAATCTAAATATGAGCTAAATATAAGCTTTTACTGTCCTTACATCACAAGTGCTCTGGGTGAAGACTGCTACACGCTAGCTGGAACATTACGCTATGTTAAAATGAACCCATAATTGAGCTTTTCAACAGCAAACACTTCAGCTTGGTTTGGCAAATAAATATATGGAAAAGTGCAAGAGGAGGAGCTGTGATGCTGTGAGCCAGTTTCTCTCCTAACAGGAATACAATCCTTCTTAGTAAGGAGGAGAAAGCATCACAGGCTCTTTACCAGGACATTTGTCTGTCAAAAATCTGAAATTGGTCAAAATTGGGTCCATATCCAAAAACATTTGGCTAAATCTATACAGACTGACCAGACTACCTTCTACTAACGTCTCAGCTTTTTAGGTGAGAACATAGGTCAGCTCCAACAACTTTGCATGGTGCAGAGAGATTGTGCAAATTGAACTGATCAAAAATCTGCTTGTCTGTATGATCCAGCTTTGAGAAATATTATAGGTTAAAAACAAACACCAAATGCTGTCCTCTTTGCAGAGGGGGGCAGCAAGTGGTGTCAGTTATTTTACCTAAAGTTATTTTATAAATAATTAAATGTAATCTTGGTGACGGTTGGATTTTTCTGAATCGTTCAGCCTAAGATTAGGTTTCTGCAAAAAGTTTTTATTTTAATCACTTTCATGAGAGAGGTCAATAAATGTGGAGGTATTTATAGTATTTACTCCTGTTCAACTATGGAATTTATTGGCAGAACATTTCACAGCTACATCCCTCAGCATGGTTGATGAAGCATTTGTGAATCATCGTCGGTAATGACTCAGATCGGGTAATGAGAGTGACTTCAGCCGTCTTCGGGTTCACCAACATCTTGAAAAAACTGCTAGACTATTAAACTAAGAGGTGATGACTTGTGTTTGATTTATGTGAGAAGATATGTTTAATGTTTCCTGCTTTTGTGGGAAGAGCATTGGCTTCTTTACAACGTTCAGCGCACAACTTCATAGAAACATTCCAGGACAAGATCACAAGACCTTTATGTGGAGGAAGTCGTTGTCCAGCAGGGAGGCAGTGGCCTGCTGAGATGACCCTGCTGATGAAGGAGCAGGGACACTGCCGGCCTCAGCTGGACTCCAGACTGTCGATGTTTCCTTAAACCTTTGATTATGAGCAGAGTGGACAACAGAAACAAAACAGCACTCTGCATGCTCCTTGTTTTACTGTTATGTACTTGACTCGGTGTGTAAATGACATGTTCAGTTACAATTTATTTCTGCCGGAATAAATAATTATTTCTAAATTGGCGCCTAAATTTCTTCCAGTTTGCCTCCCTCTCTTGTTCGGGTAGCTTAAGCAAATAACCCAAATCCCCAAAGTGAAAAAAGGACAAAGTGGGGAAGAATCACATTGAGAATCCAAGAGGTCACAACTAAAACGTTGCTGCATGTCAAAAATCCAAACCAAAACTCAAAACTCTTGCTTCTTTTGCTCTGTTTTACAGGAAAAGGCAGTTGTTTTAAAGCACCTCATGCCGATATTTACTGTAAAGCATTTTGACACGACTTCATGGATGAACGGTGCCGGGTGTACAGCAACAGCTGGCGTTCTCTCTCCCACAGAGCAGAACAGAGAGAAGCAGCAGCGCGTCTGCAGAGCGCTTCAGGAAGTCCACAGCGGCCGAGACAAACAGCGGGAACTTTTGACTCTGCATCTTCAGCTGTCCTCTTCATCATCAACACCCCAAGGATCTTTTAGAAGCTCAACAATCCCGTCTCATTAAAAAAAAACAAAAACAAAAAAAAAAATCATTTTTACCTTCGCCATGAGGAGTCAGTGATGATGTGGATGCCAGACAGAAAATTTGTTTAGTCCTCTGCTTAAATCAGAAACACTAAATGCTTCAGGTGAAGAAATGACCTCATGTTTTCCTCCACTTTATATATTTATGTGCTCTTTGTATCGCCTACCACTGATTGGATGAATTGGTAGAAAGGTTAACTGACCTGAAATCAGGGGAACGAGGAGAGGAGCTCCCGGACGCCACGGGTTAAACTTCTTCTGGACGTGAACACCATGCAAACACAGCATACACTGATACGACGACTTCAAGTCAAAAACCAAAAAGACCTGACTGAACAGAATGGGATTTGAATTACTGTAAATAGTTAGTCGGGGTAATTTATTCCAAAAAAATAATTGAAATCACACATGTGGTATGAATTAACTAAGGAATACAGAATTGGAGAGCATCATTTCGACCCAAACTCAAACCTTCTTGTTGTGTCCGGTCACTGATTGCAGACAGTTTCTACCATAAATGACTGGAAATGCTGAATTAGTGTTTCATGAGTTCCTGCATGTAGACTGCATTCATGCGATACGCGGCCATCCAGTTGTGAGCTACGCTGTAGTAGCTCTGGTAGCCCTGCTCTGGAAACGCCGACATAGCAGAGTAGTAGTCGCTCCAGGCTTCATAGCAGGCTTTCCAGTACGCCTCAGAGCTCCAGTCCTCCTCGGCCTCCATGCACTCCTCTTCATCGGTCTCCCTCTTCGGCTCTCTTTTAATCTTCTCCGGCAACTTTCTGCTGTCTTTTATTTTTGCGGACTTCTCCCTGCTATTCTGCCCTCGTGTGTTCTGACTGGCTTGCTTCCTTCTTACAGACTCGTTGCTCTCAGGCTCAGGTGGAGCTCTCGTGTTTGTTGTGCAGGTTTCCTGCTCGTAGACTCCGGCTGCAGAGGATTTGGGCACGGCAGATGCAGATCCAGTGCCATGCTTGAAAACTGTCTTTTGCTCTGCTTCTGTGGCCTCATGCAAACCTTCGGGTCTGACACCAACGCCGGAGCTGGAGGAATCAGAAAGTGACTGTAACCGTTCACTGCTTTGGGTCAAAGCCGCGGCCCCGTCGTCCTGCAGTGTGATGTGCTCGTTGTAGCCAGTCTCATCACCGGACTCTCTGCCTCTGAACTCCCTGATGACCTCCACCGTCCTCCCCAAACCTGCAGTGATGAAGGTGTGGAAGTCCAGCTCAGCCTCCTCCAGCGTCACAAACGCTGACCGGCTGGTCTTGAATGAGCTGAGGGGCGGGATCTTCGGCAGGGCGTCTTGTAGCTCTTTACGAGTTGGCGCCACTTCAGAAGGACGATGCTGCTGCTGCTGTTGCTGCTGCTGCTGCTGCTGCTGTTGCTGCCTCTTCACCCTGGTAGAATTCACCTGCCTTTCACCCTCTTCTTCATGCTGTGGTGTCAGGGTTGCTGTTTGGGTTTTATCTGGCCTCTGATTGCTGGACTCCACAGCTTTATCCAGGGTGACGTCAGACGCCGGGGCTCCGACCTTTGTACGCTTTTTCTTTACAGTTCTGGAAATCAGCGGCGAGATCGTGTCTGGAGCGGCAGCGTCGGCGCACACGTCCCAGTCGCACGGCTCATCCATCAAACCAGGCTCCAAGGCGGCTGTCGTGAAACCAGACGAGAATCACTTTACTTGATCTGCTTTCAATTAAAAGTCTTACAAAGTAAGGAGAAGTTCACTCACAAGGTAAAGCAGACAAACTGAGGCCACACTTCTGAGCAATGGCCATCATCTTGTTCTCCTCTTCCCCGTGGCAGCAGTAGGTCACGGCCATCCCCTGAGTGCCTACAATCACAGGCAGATTATGAAGAGGACCCCCATGTCGGCAGGAGAGGGTCAAAGAAGGAGTGAAGGTTGTGCAACGAGGGGCACTGACAGCGCATGCAAGGTAAGATTAAATAATGCTTCCCTTTGCAGCACCGTGGTTGGGTCAATGTAATTCTAATCAGATGCAGATTACCCAGAACCCTTTGAACTTGGCCGGTGTTCAAAAGTTGCTGATGCAGAGGGGAACAAAGCTAATCTCCAGAACGATGTTTAATGCGGTAACCGTGCTGCGAGTCGGGCAAATTAAATTTGCGGTTCAGTCGAAATGTTGCGTTGTCAAAAAAAAAAAAAGAAAGCAACGTTACTCGCTACAGATCTGGATCAGCGAATAAATGAAGCAGGAATGAAGAAAATCTTCACTTTTCGTCTAACCTAAACTTCAGTGGTTTCTATTGGGGTTTTGTGTGGACAAACGGAACACGCAGTAGTGGACGACTGCGGAGTGGGAGAAAAATAAAAAGTTTCATAAATCTGTATTCATTTGTTCAATTACTCCAATAGCTCTAAATAAAACCCAAAACACTGGAACCTCACACAGCACTCTTCAGTCCACCCGCAAGTATCTTTAAAACAATGTTTTATTTTTTATCCCACTTGATCTATTACACAAAATCATAATGAGATATAACATTTGGGACTTTCGTTTGCAATATTTTGTTCCGTTTCCATCCTGCAGGTCTGCAACAGGACTATTAGTTTCCTGAAAAATGTGAAGCACACAGAGTTGATGCTGCAAGAATGATGCAACTTCTCGGCAAACAGCCATTTTCACTGTAATATCATCAGCCACCTGGGCCAATATAGTAACTGAAGGTCAAGCAGCACACATTTCTGTTCCCCTTTAATTAATGGAGACCTACCAAACCGCCCGGCGCGTCCGATTCGGTGCATGTAGGTTTCCCAGTCTTGTGGCACATCTAGGTTGATCACCAGGTTCACTTTCTCTGCATCTATTCCCCTGGAAGTCTGCCTCAGACGAAAGGAGGACAGAACCAAATTTATTCATGCAGAAAGGCAGAGGACAGCTAACACACACATGCAGACCCAAGAGGAGAGTGACTCATGGAAAAGATCTCGTCTCACCAGGTCGGTGGAGATGAGAACTCTGCACTGATACTGCTTCAGCTTGGACATCGCCTCGAGCCTCTGGTCCTGACTCAAACCACCTGCATGGATCAGAACTCGTGTCATAACTCACTTTGCTTCACATCACGTCTATTATTTTCACTTTTATTGATTTTCATCACATGAAGAACGTGATGACGAAGCATATTTTTGATTATCCTGCTAAGACGGTAAATTGTGCAGCCCGATGAGCGCAGCTGTACGTTTCGGGACGTCTGTGTGTCGTTTTAAACGTCAGAGCCACTTTGACTGAACTTCTTGAGAGAAAGTGGTTGAAACTTGCGCAATCATCAAATGGCGGATGTCTTAGTCAAAAATAACACTACTGGCCACGAGGTGGTGTTTAAAAAAGCTTGATGCCAAATTAATAAAAAAATTAAAAAAAGTGCCTCCTTTATTAGTCCTACATTTTTAAATGTAGAAAAGATTAGATTTGTATTGCTCTACTTTTTTTTAATCAAACCTTAAACATGTTATTTGTTGGGGAGGGGGAAAAAGTTGAAATGGAAATCCTGAATTTTTACTTGATTTACTTTATTTTTCCTTTGGTTAAATGTTTTTTACCTGGCTTTGAAGCACTTCACAGGCTTCACATGTGTTACAGTTTCCGAACTGTAACACATGTTACAGAAGTATCACAATATTTTCCTCATAATATTCTAGTAAACAGTACACTGTGGTCCATCCACAGTTCACAGGTATGTACTGTGAATCCTAAAGCTACAGTAATGCAGAGGCTAGTGTCAGTTTTTCCTTTCCAAAAGGATTTCTCATTTACCCGGCTGCTGCGTCTTTATGATAATAAACTGAACCGCGGACTGGAGCAGATTTATTCAACAAACAAAAATATGAAGTGACATTAAGGTCTTTAGACAGAAGGAATAAATACAGATTATGGACAATAAAATAAACATAGTTTTTAATATTAATTATGACAGACTGTGTCATATTTAAGACTCACCATTTATTTTCATTGCCAAATTTAACTCCAGCGCTCGGAGAAACAAAATCTTTTTTTTGCCTTATTGACACAGATCGTTCGTTTGGACCTCAATCGAAACCGTTCCTTTTAATCACAGGTTGCTTCGACCAAACAATGACTCATATGCAGATGGACATATCCACTGCTAATTTCAAATTCCGGCTAATAATATTCTCCCCCTTTGCTTTATTTCATTTCATATCACAGTTTTATCCTCACCTGAAATACAAACTGCAGGTAAGCCTTTGGAGGACAGGATGTCTGCCAGGTGCTGAGCCCTGAGGGAGAAATCCAGCATGTCAGGAATATATCTTGATGTCTCCTTTCTTCATTGTGATAAAGATATCCAACAGCAAATGTAAAAAGGAATATGAAAATTAAAGCTGTTGTTACCTGGTGTGGAGGTTAGAAAACACCAAGGCTTGGTTGAATGGGATTTTACTGAACAGCTCAAGCAGGTGCTGCACCTTCTCCTCAAAGACTTGGTGAGGCAGCGGATGGGACAGCAGCAGCTTGTAGTACTGCTTCAGACCTGAGCGAACACAGCAGATCATCCTCATCTCAAAGGCAACAGCTGATTTCAAGTGTCGGACTCTTCTGATCTTTACTGTTAAAAGCGTCTTACCTTTCAGGCCCATGTCGCTTGGATTGAGTCTAACAAAAGTGGGCTCGTTCATGTAGCGGGTAAGGTGTTGAGCAAGGGATTCTGGGTAGGTTGCAGAAAGCGCAAGCATTTGCTTGTTGACGGGCAGGGACGAGAAGATCCAGCTGAGAAAGAGAGAGAGAGAGAGAGCACAGAGACGGGTCAATTTATGAAATGGGATTTGAATTCTAGCAACAATCTGCGTTGAACTGGTCTGACTTGATCTGCTCCTGGAAGCTGCCCTCCTCCAGCAGCTTGTCTGCTTCGTCCAGGACAAACAGCCTGATGCTGCCGGTGGACAACATGCCCAGCTCAATCAGCTGCTTGATGCGACCTGAGAAAGCGGATCCAAGAACATTATGATCAAAAACAAACATCACCATAACAACAACAACATGAGGAGATCATGTCATCCCTCAGGCCTCTTACCAGGCGAGCCCACGGCAATGTGACACTTCTTCAGATGGGCTTTGTCTTGGCTCACAGGCCGGCCCCCGATGAAAACATGACACTCCAGGCCCTCCATGGCGCAGCCGATGGCCATCACCACCGAGTGGATCTGCACGGCGATCTCACGTGTTGGAGCCAAAATGAGAACCTAAAGCAGAAGAGAAATTATTGTTGGAAAATAAATAAATAAGAGGATGCTTCCAAGGCAGTGAAACAAGAGCTTACAAGGCTTTAAGAACGTAATGCAGGTTCATTTGAACTAGAAAGGCTTTCAGATTATTAAAAATTCTTCTCTTACGTGATAAGCCGCTTATGGTCAACAGATAAAAGAGACCTCAAATTAGAGTGTATAGCGCTAACCATCTGTCTATGGTCTGTTACTCCTGGATTGGTGCGTCTGTTTCCTGTTTTGTGTGTATGCTGTGTATTCTCAAAACCCCAGCCAGTCTTGGCAGAGCCAGATGGCTGTTCACACAGATCCAGGTTCTGCTGGAGGTTTCTTCCTGTAAACGGGAGATTTCCTCTCCAGTGTCGCAACATGCATCCTTGGAATGAGGGACATGCTCATTCAGGAGGAGTGAATGCTTCAAGACCACTAAGTTTCCTTACATAGAAAAAAAAAATATCTAATTTGAATAATTAACTAAACTTAATGCACAGTTAAACAACTAAGATCAATTGCGATCAACTGTAGAGAACTGACTTTTTTTGTAAAGTGTTTCGAGATCACATCTTGTAAATTGATGCTATATGAATAACCTGAACTGAATTAGAGCAAAACTAGAGTGGATTTAACCAAAGATTCATAAAAACATGAAATGATGTATTCCGCCCATGAGTGCCAGTTTATTATTTCCACTCACCTGAGTGGAGGGATTCTCCAAGATAAGAGAGTCTAGGGCGATGGTGACGAACACGCATGTCTTTCCTGTCCCAGACTTGGCTTGTACAATCAAATCTGAAACGAGGTGAACAAAAAAAAATCTCATGCAATGCAGGATCCGAAAACAGATTCAGCTGCCAATATCTATCTATCTATCTATCTATCGCAGGCGTGACTTTGCTCCTCTGTTGACATTTTTTATTCTGAAGCAGCCTTTGTATAATGTTTACAGACTAAATAATTTCGGACTGCAACCATGCTCAGACGTGCTGTTTCTTATGCTCAAATATCATCCGCACACATCAAGACAGAGTCACTGACTGACGCTAATCTACGCCTACCGAGTCCGCAGCGGCCCAGCGGGATCGCCTTGAGCTGGATCGGGGACGGTTTCTGAAACCCCGCGGAGGACAGTCCGTCCAGCACGGCCTGAGACAACAGCAGAGAGCCGAAGTCAATCCCCTCCGCCAGAAGCACATCTTCGGTCCTCTTTCGCGTTTCTATGTCGTGGGCTGCTCTCCTCATGGAGGCAGCCATGTTTGCTGTTTACCACCGGTGATTCGAACAAGTTAAACGCGCCGGGAGAGCACTGACTTAGCGCCCTCTAGTGCCGCGGCGAAGGAGAATTTCCAGGTCAGTGTTTTCCATTTTTTGTAGCTCAGATATGATCAAAGATTCTCCGTCCCAATCAGCTATAAATTACCATACGAAAATAATATAAAAAGTTGTTAAAAATATGTAATGGTAGTTAATAAAAAAAAGCACAGAAACCTAATAACTCGCGGTAAGAGCATATTGTTTAACTATGCATGGTTTAAATTCTTGTCTGTATGTCAGATTTTAGCTGCCCATTCATTGAAACGTGTTTGTTTGGACACAAAGGTGAAAACAGAGGATAAGTTATAATTATAATTATATTTATGATTATAATTACAATAGGTCAATTATAACATTGACCTATAAATTTATTGTATTCTCTCATATGTTTCTATTAGATTTTCCAGGGTTGATATAGTTAAGAATTAAAAAAAATCCAATGGTTTCGAAAGAGCAGCAAATTATTAAAACCAAACCTTTGCGTAATTTTCTTGCAAGCTGTTATTGTCATCAAACTCAGCAATAATGGAAAGTGCAGTCTAAGAGGATGTGATTAGCATTATCTTTATAATCTGGATTTACAGATTTAATCAGCAAGAATTAGAGATGATCTTATTAAAGGAGCTGTATTTCAGTGTCTTTTCTGTTCCAGATCACCCGTCTTGTGGAAGATGGTGTAACAAATAAAGAGCAGATGTTGTTGTTTCTTCTGTTGTCATGTTTTGAGAGCCTGCTTGATTAAAGAAAAAAAAATCACAACTTGGAAGTTCTGGATTTGAGCTGCGTTCATCTGCTTTTTTTTTTCCACTGTGGAGTTCATCACCCAATTGAAACATTGGGTTTAAAAATGGAGCAAGTTACCCTCACTGGAAACATCTCATCTAACAGTTTAACCCACACAGACTTCCTGTCTCAAAGGGGATACACAATACTGGCCATGATCATGGGTGTGTTCTCTTTGACGGGGATCATCTTCAACATCCTTGTGATTGTGGTGACGGTGAGACATCGAAAGTTAAGGCATCCGCTGAACTATGCCCTGGTTAACCTCGCTGTATGCGATCTGGGCTGTGCTGTGTTCGGAGGCCTGCCCACCACTTTCAACAGTATCATGGGTCGCTTCAGCCTGGGACGGTTGGGCTGCATTCTTGGGGGCTTTGCTGTTTCCTTTTTTGGTGAGTCAGTTCTCCTTAATTTTAAATCCTATAATCAAACTGCAGCCTTTAAGGTTGATTTACTTTTTAACATGAATAAATTCATTTGAACCGCACATTTTGAAAAAAAAAAAATCTTCCTGCTCTTCACTTTGTCTTGTACTCCAAATTTACTACTCAGCAAAGGCAGAGCATCATAATGTGTGTGATCTGTTATATCAGGTGTCAGTTGCAGCATATTGTTTTATACAGCAAACCCACAATTATTATCTTTCTAATAACAAAACAATTTTATCAAAGAAATAAATCTGTGATGTCTGATTAAGTATATTTTTAAAGATAAATATGTGTTAAAACTGAACATTTTTAAAGATGTGAAGACAGTTGTTGGTGCTCTGATCTTTACTGCCACTACTTGGTGCTATAATAGAAAATTAAGATGTAAGCAGTCATCCAGGCATCAGTGCTGCTTTTTTTATACAGTTCAGGTTCCTCGATTGATCTAGTTTCTGTTGAAATGTAGATCATTTCCACCGCTTCAGAATTTAAATTCAATAACACTGAGATGGTTAGTCAAAAGAAAGACAGAAAAAAGAATTGCACCTCTAAAGATGGTACCAGTATCAGAAAAGAGAATCGGAACCAAGACGAAAAAAAAAAAAAAATTGTATTTCTCAAATTACATTACCAACACTAACAGCACAGGGTTTAGCATATAAAACAAGCAGTTTTGCAAAGAGAGTGTGTTAGTATTGATTGCATCTGGTAGATATTTGGAATAAACCAATAAAGATAACTGAAATATATTTTTTGAATGATCAGAATTTAAGAACAGCTTATTTAGCTTAATAAGAATAACAGAATCCTTTTGTATCAATTATTATAAATTCAAAGTAAAGTTCTAACATGTCTTTTTTCACAGGTATCTCGGGTCTTTGTACAGTAGCTGTCATTTCTGTTGAACGTTACATCGTGGTGTGTTATCCCATGGGGGCTGTTCTTTTCCAGACCAGGTGAAATGTACCACCATCTTTTAGCACACTAACTCTGTAAAAACTACAACAATGTTTCCTCCAACATGCTGCTCATATGGTCCACAGGCATGCAGTCGCAGGCGTGGTCCTCTCCTGGGTTTGGTCGTTTGTGTGGAACACCCCGCCTCTGTTTGGATGGGGGAGTTATGACCTGGAAGGAGTTCAAATTTCCTGTGCACCAAACTGGTACAGCCGCGATGCTGCTGACATGTCCTACATCCTTATCTACTTTTCTCTGTGTTTTGCAGTGCCGTTTTTCACAATCATAGTGTCCTACTCCAGACTTTTATGGACCCTTCACCAGGTGAGCAGTGCACGTTCTGAATGCACTTCTTTTGCACGCTGCCTGTTCTGTCACAGTAAAATCCTCTGTGTGGTTCCACAGGTCACCAAGTTGCAAACTTCTGAGAGCAGGAGGACTGACTGTACAGAGAGGCAGGTTGCACGCATGGTTGTGGTGATGGTTCTGGCCTTCCTGGTCACATGGCTGCCTTACGCAGCAATGGCCCTGGCTGTAATCATGGACTCCAGTCTTTATATAGACCCTGTCATTGCCACCATACCTGTTTATTTAGCCAAGAGCAGCACTGTCTATAACCCCATCATCTATATTTTCATGAACAGACAGGTAACGTTTTATCACTATTTATCTGCACACACGCAAGCAAAGAACAAACTATTAACCAAGAAGTGTGTGTCTTTCAGTTTCGGGGCTATGTCGTTCCTGCTCTTCTGTGTGGATGGAGCCCGCGGCCCTCTGAAGCCCAGATATCTGATGCTACCACCACCATAGCTTCAGTAAATAAAAACAACAAGGTTGTTCTGGAACAATCTTCAAAAGAATAAAAAGACTTTTAGAAGAATTGGTTTAAATAGTGAGTTATACAGTTACACACTGCCACCAGATGTCAGAGTGACATATTGTTAAAAAAAATGTACAAAAGAAAACTGTGAAAAGAAACCAACCAGTTGTTTCCATGAGTTCATACTATGTTAAGTTTTAAAATATTTACCATTAGCTTGCTTTTCACCCTATTTGTTTATCTGTACTTTATTATTTGTGATATGATGAATTGAATTTATCGTCCACTCTTTCTGTGTTTATAAAAATTTCTTGTTAAATTACAATCACTATTAGTTGTTGTTATGGAGTGCTGCCAGCTTGAACAAATAACACGGAGGGCCTGGTTGACTTGCAGTGTCGCAGTAGATTTACTTGAGAAAAGGAGAAGAGGAGGCGAGTCGCAAACTTAAATTTAATAAATTAAAAGCACGATGGGTACCGTCTTATTTGGAAGTGGACAGTTAAATACATGTCATTTCCCTACGTAACATACATAACTTTGTCATATTTTTTATGACCGATTCAGTGTGTTGAGCTGGAAAATCAAATCACATATATTTATCGTCAAGTATTACGGTTTGGTCAGAAAGTCACGCCACCTTCTCAAATAAACACATGTGCAATCAAACAATTTCCATGGCTTTTATTGATTACAGAAATATTGCTAGGACTTTTAATAAAGAAAGCAAAAAAAAAAAAGGGAAACAAATCTAGAATGTGAATAGCTGTATCAAACCTGTACATTTCTATATATATACAGAGTGAGGGATCATCTATGTACATGCTACATACTGTCACACTCTAGGAAAATAAGTAGTCCTTATAACAGGCAAGGGCATGGGACTGCTTGACTTTGTTCTAAATCCATTTCAGAGAAAATGCAGAAACGACACAAGGTCAGTGTCCGAAGCAGATGAAACTCAGGCCTTCTGACAGATACAGTACTAACTGACAAGTCAGCTAACTGGTGTGTAAAAACAGTTGTGTGCTTGAACACCTGGTGCTTGGGAGGAGCGACGTTGGTCGTCCCGGTTCTGGCAGCCTGTAATACTAAAATGGATGAATGAACAGTGCAGTGCCCTCCACACTTACTGGCACACCAAGTAAAAAGTATGGAGGAACTAAAATGATTCAAATTACTTGTTTTTTTATTGCAGTGACATAATCTCACATAGAAAATTTTGCAGTTCTCTAACAATGACTTGTAGAATTTTTTTATTTTTTTATTTTATTTTTTTACCTCCCATAATGTCCATGGTAACACAATTAACTTGAGTTCTTGTCCATTTCAGTTGTTTTTATCTTTTTAATTGTTGGTCTAACTATAGATTTTATGACTTGCGCATACAAAGCCATAACATAAAGTTTAAAAATTAAATTAAAAAATTGAAAGTTGTTGCTGTGTTTAGGTTAAAATCTAAATTCAAAATAACTTAGGCTACAATTAATTAATTGGAATAGCTATTAATTTTGTAAAAAAAAGAGTGAACATAAATTACGTTTTTCTGCTGAATGAATATGTTAAAATTAAATCATTGTTCTACGACTTCAAATACACTTCAGATTAGTTCACTGCAATAAAATATTAATGTTTTGCTGTATTTTAATTGTTTTTTTTTCCAATTGATTTTGCTATTCCAATCTTTTTACAAGGGCGTTGCAGGACATATGGTGGACACTGCATGTCTCAGTGCCTAAATACTGTGTCTCAGCTGACTTAGGTTTATTGTATAACCTCTCTTCACACTTTTACACTGTGTTGTCATTGTCTTTGCGATGTTTTTGGTACAGTCTTCTGGTTCACTCTATGTGTTATAGGGTGTAATATTCATGTGATAAAATCATTTCCCATGCAACACGTCCTGCAGCAGCTACTCCACATACCAACATAAAAACGTGTGTTTAATACGGAAACATGCTGACAAAGATGACGGGAAAAGGACGCAATGTAAGGTAGTCTGAACAGCAACGTTACAGTGGATCTAACAGAGAATGAGTGACAACACAGACTGAAATTCTTTACATACAGTTTAAACCAGCATCGCAAAGGACTTCGGACCGTGATTTGCTGTACTGGGGGAACACGCGATCACCTGCACCTCACAGCATCCACAGAATAAACACGAGCAAAAAGTCCTGAGCTCAAGGAATGTGCAACATGTCCCCAGCTTATCACCCACTGTTAAGACTGAGAACAGCATCCTGGAATAATCATTGCTTCTTCTGAAAAAGTAAATCTCATGATCATATATACAGATTTATTTAAAAAAAAAAGTAAAGTAAAACAGTAAAAAAAAAAAAGCACATAAGGTTTGAGAAAAGAGTTTTTTTTAAGGGTCTACTCATGAGTTGGAGGTGAAATCAGATACAAAGAGGACAGTTTAACACTAACACCTGCACATGAGACAACAAATAACTTCTCAGTCAAGGCAAAAAGGACGAGGGAGGTGTCTCGGAATCAGCAGGTGAGGATTTGTACACTTCCTTTACCTCTTCAGTGTTATCCTTCTCAAAGAAACAGATCAACATCCTGCAGTGTAGTGTTTTTTTTTTTGTTGTTGTTTTTTTTACAGCATTGCAGGAATGCAAAGTTTTTCAAATATAAAGTACTGAAGTAGTGCAAAAAAACACATCTTATCCATGTCCTATCATTTCAATGGGCTCATTTTTGGTTTCTCAATTGATTCTTGTTCAGTCGTGTACTTGGCATCCTACTCTGCTGGAGTGACTGATGAGGTAACAGAAAGACAGCCGCCCTGACCTCTGCTGAGCAATAAGGTGCAAATGTTTATCTCTGTAAACTCCAATTATCCACACACTCTCCATTTTCAAGTGAGCCATTAGTGTGAGTCAGTGTGTCTTTAAGAGAGATGTATAAAAAAAGACAGAGAAACATCATTTAAGGAGTTGGGTAAAGGTTTAGGGTTGAGGTGCAATGCTTTAGAGTTTGGATTCAGGCTGAGGTGTGCTATGAAAAAAAAAAAGCAAGAGGTCTACAGCTTAATCTATCTATGTACAGCAATAATTCGGGCAGAAAGTATGAGTGTACACCTCTTACTCTCTTTGCCTTTGATTCGTGTTCACTTTGACTCCTTCTTCCTCACAGCTCACTGATACAGCAAGTTCTGTTTCAAATCTGAGTCAGCTCACATCATATCGCTGCCCTCTTCTGGACAGCAGTGGTAGTAGCAGCAAGGAGAAAAAAAATATATTCTCCGACTTTTCTTCCAGCTTCACTTTTTATTTCTTTATTATTTTCATCTTTAGGGTTGAATGGAGTCTTTTATCTATAAGTTAAAATTCTTCAGCCATGGATTCGTGTGATTTTATTGTCACATTTCCTGCATGAATGTGAATGTGCGGGTGTTTGTCTTTGCTTTCCTCTGGTAGGAGTGTATGACTATGTGTGGCAGGGTGTGCGTCGCTCCTTCACTTTGTGTGTGGCGGAGTTGGTAAATGTTCGTCTCGACGAGACAGCTCCACGTGTCACTTCCCTCTGCATCTCACCTCCCCACCAGCACTAAAACAACACACTCTGCCTCCTGTTCTTCCCCTGGCCTAAGAGGGAGAGGAAGAGAGGAGAGAAAGAGGAAGAAAGAGAGTTTGGATTCATTTCTGAAAACAAATGTTTGCAAATTTCCCTTCAAGAAGCAAGGAGTAACACCACTACAGGACATGCAAGACTGCAACAATTGCTTGGTTACATGTTCAGACAAGCGATTTTATCAGTCAGTTGATTTAGCAAATCATTCCAATATCAAACTTTGCATTTTATAAGCTTCACTGGAACGTCAGTTAGGCTGGTAATGATTTCATTTCCCAGTTCCAGTTTTTAAATTACAATTTGTATTTTCCCAGACAGCCCTCATATATTACACTATAATAGAGACACATAATTCACGTTGTATCTAAATGTATGTAATCATTAAACTGAACCAGTAATTGTTGCGATTTTTAAAGGTACACATTCAGTAAAAGTTTTCTTTTTCCGCATCCGCTAATCTTCACTTGGGGGTACCACACAACTCCTTTCATGAACCGTTTTGTTTTATTGGAACTGTTGCCACTTTTTGTTAATAATTGCCAGGTTTACTTTCCACTCTATTTCTCTGCAGATGACGCTTAACTTTAAAAAAAAAAAAAAAAAAAAAAGACTGAAGTCATGCTGTTAGGCCAACAACTGCACTAATAGGACACCCTGTACTAACCCCATATAAAAATAAGCTAATATCAAATTTGAGTGTAAGAATGAACCATTTTCCTAAAGCTACATCAGCTCAGCAGTCTTTTTTTTTTTTTTTTTTGCTCTTTTCAGTTTAGGTGGTAAAAAAAAAAATTAAGCTTAGTCTTTCAAAAAGATAAAGTGACATGGTAAAAAAGAAATATATGTGAATGAATTATTTACAAATACTTTCTAGAAATGGATTACTTCAGTGTCTTACATAGTCAACGCATAACTATCAATGCTGGGTTAATAAAATAGTCATCTTATACTATAAAAGTAAATCGCTGCCATCCAAATCATAAATA
>NW_015112946.1:310164-318566 GCF_001443285.1 Poecilia latipinna | reverse complement strand
AATAGGACACCCTGTACTAACCCCATATAAAAATAAGCTAATATCAAATTTGAGTGTAAGAATGAACCATTTTCCTAAAGCTACATCAGCTCAGCAGTCTTTTTTTTTTTTTTTTTGCTCTTTTCAGTTTAGGTGGTAAAAAAAAAAATTAAGCTTAGTCTTTCAAAAAGATAAAGTGACATGGTAAAAAAGAAATATATGTGAATGAATTATTTACAAATACTTTCTAGAAATGGATTACTTCAGTGTCTTACATAGTCAACGCATAACTATCAATGCTGGGTTAATAAAATAGTCATCTTATACTATAAAAGTAAATCGCTGCCATCCAAATCATAAATACTAAATGAATAAACTTATATGCAGAATAGTGTCAACAAACATTGGTAACTTATATTGATTGGTTTCTTCAGATTAAGTGTACCTTACAAACTGGTTTCTTTTTTAAACATTTCAGTTATAAAACAACAGTAATAGTGTCAACTTCCTCTAAACACTAGACTTTCTATCAGTTTTTAACCTAGCTACTTGAATTTGCTTAACTTTTTTTAATGGTGGGTAGGTGATCATTTGGGGGGGAAAAAAACCTGGATCATATAAAAGCTAAGAAGCCATTTTTGACTTTGCTTTATGTTGCACATACAGAATCCCAATAGAACAACTTTGAAATGTGTGGTTTTAGTGTGAAAAAAATGTGGAGAAGCTCAATGGGTATGCTCACTTTTGCAAGGCCTTGTACTAAGTGTACATGCAGTTCAGTCACAGCAAAGAAAACCTCCTCTGTTATTTGTGTCATAGAGTTTCTCTAACAGTTGCCCATACTTACCAGCGCTTGCAAAACGCAACAATAAAGCATCAAAACACACATTTCCATGCTAATAAAGACAAAAAACAAATCCATTCTTCATAAAATCTAAACTTACAGACTCATGAAAATGCTAATTCTCCCGCTGAAGAAACCTAAACAGGACTGCAAATGAAAACAGTCAAGCAATAACCAGATTTCTGATTACTCCTTTTATACCACAGCTTTACCGAATCCCAAAATAAGCACTGCCAAGTGGCTCACTAAGAAAAAGGAAACTGAGACGACGCTTCTAGGTTCAGGGCTTAAAAGTGTGGCAGGATACAGTAGATGAGAGAAGGGATATAAAACAGCAGAGAAAAACCTCTTTCAAGAAAACAATTAAAACGGTGAAAAACCTCAAGGTGACAAACATCTCAGAGAATGGAATAAGAGAACAAAACGTGATGGGAAACAGTAATGTAGTGTGGTGTAAGGTGCACATAAAGTCAGTTTGCAACAAAGACAAGGTGCTGAAAGAAGAAGAAATGCCAAACAGCAACAGGAGAAGGATAAGTGAATAGAAGACAGTCTGAGAGGAAGAGACAGTATTTACCAGATTGTAAGGGCCCAGTCAGCCAGTGGAAGTGGAGGAGAGATTGTGACTCTGAGCCCTGGGATTGGCTGCCTCTCTCTGGAAGTACTGCGAGGGTGCAGAGCCTAGCTTATGGGCCACTGCTTTTTTAAGGGTCAGGGAACGGGGAAGGTTGGGAATATTGAGGTGTTATGGAGGAGTTTAAGGCGGGAACACAGGGGAGGTTAGAGAAAGGATTAAGGCAAAGATGAGCAGAGCAGAAGAAGAGCGCATGGGTACCAAAGAGAAAAGACGGTTTACTTGAACAGGACAAAAAGACAGCAAAAGGTAAAACAAAATGCGCAAACACAGACTGAGACTAAAAGACAGAAAAATGTTGGAACCGTTATCTATTATTGACGTTTTACGTTTTTGCTAGGTTTTGAACCAAATTTAGAAACTAAAGATGACTACAAAATGCCATACATATAAAACTGAATTGCTAATGTGCATAGCAAAAACTGTGTTTGAAAGATTAATGAAGAGAATACAGCTGAAGTTGTGTAACAAGCCTTTACAGTTACTCATAGTCAGTCAAAATTTCAGAAAGCCAATGCTTACTATACACTTTGTGCCTCCTTGTGATTGATAAATATTGATATTTAGGGTTTTAGAGGATGGACCTTGTGAAGAAGAACTGTTTTGTGACAAGACCACACAGTGTTATGACACACAACAGAAAGGCAACACTTACAGAGAAAAAGGAAAGCGAAGAGGAGAGAGACAGGGAACAAGTCCTGTTGTCCTAGTTAAGCAAAGGTGTCCTAAATGTTGGTCTTTCCTTCCTCTGTTTGTTATCGGGGACTTACTTGATTCTGGGTGAAGTGAGGACCTCTTCCCTGGATCTTTATGCAGCTGGATGCCTTTTATGGAGAAGAGGGAAGCAGCTAGAAACACAAAGACACAGAAAAGCGTGATGAGACAGTTTTTGTTGAAAGCCATTGAATATTCAGTTCATAATATTAGCACTCACTGTCAGGCAACGATTGAACGTGCTCTCCCAGAGTTCTGAAATACGGGTGTCTTAGTGCCTCCTCAGCTGACACACGATTCTTTGCTTCAAACTGGTGATAAACAGACAGGGATGCTAATTATTTATCCTTACTTTTCTTAGACTGCCTCACCTTCATCAATAAAAAGAAAGGTACTTCACCTGTAAGAGCTTTAACAGCAAGTCAAGACCATCACTGTCTATCCTGTGACAGAGAGAGAAGAAAACGGAGGGTGAGACGAGGGTACGTGAGCTCCTGATTAGATCTGGCAAAAATCCTTTCAAACAAATCTAATACTTCATCTTTTCATATCACAAGAACTTCAACAAGAAGTACACAGGCTGTCTTAGTCAGAGTACCTGGGTGCGTGGTTGACAATGGGTTCAGCATGGTAACGGGGGAAACTGTACGTTTTAAACTGTTCACTTGTCGTTATTCCGGGCCATGTCGCTTCTGTGGGAGTACCTATTGGAGGGAAAAATTAATAGTCAACAAGGGGCGTACTCAATCAAAAACATAAAATGACGAGGCAAAACAAATAAAAATATCCGGATCTGATGGATTTCCCACCAAGAATACGAAATATGAGGTGCAGTTCATCCTCCACAGTCGATCCAGGGAACAGAGGTCTGCCTGTGATCATTTCATAGAAGATGCAGCCAACACCCCTGGAAGAGTAAGATAAAATACAGTTCAGGTAAGAATTAGAGCACGCAAGGCAAAACGCACAGAACGTCACATATGAGTCAGCATTAATGTGTTAGGTGAGAGAAATAGGCTTTAATGCGAAGCCTTATGAATCTTGCATGATGCAGCTAACTGTAGAGCATGACATTTTGATACTATTGTACGCTTTGTCTATTAGCAAACACTATGCGTCTCAACAGTGCAGCCTCTGGGAAAATAAACCAGACACAGATGAACACCAACAGGAAGAGTACCGGTAATAAAACCTTAGATTTTGACACCAAATATGTCTACATGTGCAGAAAACATCTGATCATTTGAAAAATTTAGTTTAAGGGAACCACAATTTACAGTACCTATCACCGCGAAACTAATAACACCGCCGTGAGAAAGGAAAAGTAAACAATAGCATGTTCTTCTTCTGACTACGTTTCAACTTTTAAAGTCTTGAAATTTATCTGCAATAGAGAAAAAAAGAATAGACTAAAAACAAACAGTAAATATCAGTATTTGTTGAGCTGATATGTTTTCTCACCACATATCAATAGGTGTGGAGTACTCGGTCGAGCCCAGGAGAACATCTGGGGGTCGGTACCATAACGTCACAACTTCATTTGAGTACGTCTTTGTGGGGACAGACTTGGCCCGAGCCAAACCTAAATGGAAACACAATTTCTTTCATAAAATATTTTCACAACTTACAAAAACAATATTGCTCAAAAAAATGTCTTGACCTTTATATACCCTTATGAATATGTTTTAAATTTGAAGTGTTTGGAGATGAGTTTCATCACATTTTAAGTCAGTGTGTCACCTTCCATGTTTTACCAGAGGGGGGCAGTGTTGGGCAGATATCTAACAACCAGTTCATTCTGAACGTGGAGGAGGTGAGCCTACTGTAGTAGACTGTCAGGTCTGAGAAATAGTCTCAATTTAAGAAGCAAAAATTGTGGGTTTCACAATAATAGTCTCATTGTTAATCTTCAAACTCTGGTGACAATGAAACACAACAAAATACATTTTCATTAGTACTAATAAAGGGTTATTTGTCCTGATTCAAAGGAAGTTTATGTCATTCAGCCACATAACATAACCAAGGGAAAAGTATTTTTTTTCTTAAGTAAAAACATTGTAATTACGTCTGGGAATTCAACAAATTTAAATGTTGAATCCTCAAACTTTATTTGAGGATTTTGGGTTTTTTTTTTACAAGTAAAAGTTCAGTGAGTTCAAACAGCGGCAGACCACATTCTGCTTGTAGACAGTTAAATGGTGCCTTACCAAAATCTGCCAACTTGAGCTCTCCTTTCTCGTTGATGAGCAAGTTCTGGGGTTTGAGGTCTCTGTGGAGAACCTTCCTTCTGTGGCAGTAGGCTAGACCTCTTAGAAGCTGGAATAAGAAGATCTGAAAGAGGCAAAAGGAATATATGACTTAATGTAGTTACAAAAAAAAATAGGCGGTATGAGCGGAGATATTGTTCTCCCCTTCGTAACCTAAAATACTTCCATTAAAACAATATATACCACTAGATATAGCTGCAATGGAGTAATCAAGAAGCAATTAATAATTAAAGTACAATTTAATCACATTAATTAAGAATCTTAATTGACTTCACTGTATTAGTTCCCTGATTCTCATTATAATGGAAAACCCGTGCAAGCATTTTTGACCCATTTTTTCCTCAGACAAAAAAGGAAGCGCTCTTCCTTCTGTAATAGAAATGGGTTTTCTTTTTAAGTCATGCTGTTATGTACCCAACGGATGCAAAACCTGGAAGCTACCTTGACGTTGTGAATACTCATGATGCTCCCACAGTCATCCATATATTGCTTGAGATCTTTTTCCTGTTAAAGGTGGCAGGAAGACGCATTAAGGTTATGAACATCGCTGTCCGTAAAACACTCTGTGCAGATTAGCAGGTACCTACCAGATACTCAAACACCAGAGTGAGGCACTTGTCAGTGTGGATGATGTCATGGAGGGTGACAATATTGGCGTGTTTCAAGTCTTTCAGCAGAGACACTTAAAAGAAGAAACAAAATGAGACATTAGAACTTACACTGACATCGCTTTTACAGCAATTAAGTCAATTCTTCTTCTTCTTAACATGTATTGTGTTTATGTTAGGGGTAGCATGAATGTTTTGATTGGAGTGCAGTACCTTCTCTTATGGCGGTGCAGGGAGCTCCTTCCTCATGCTCCAGGCGTATCTCTTTCAGAGCTACCAAATTGTCTGTCAGCTTGCTTCGGCCTTTAAACACTGTGGCGTAGGTGCCCTGCACACATGGAAAGCGCGAGTGCATTTGTGAAATCTAAAATCTGAGAGCTGAATATCGATTGAACTCATTTTCATTATTGATCTAACCTCGCCCAGCTTGTCCAGTTTGATGTACGTCTCAAGTTTCCCAAAGCCAATTTCAGACTACAGGAGGACAGAAAAGATGGGTTAAGTCAGGCTGATTCACTGGATCTTGTCACGTTGTCACTGTGCCAGTTTGGATCCGTTTTCCGTGCGTCTTATTTGCAGGTAAAGCAAGCCTTTAGCAGTTCATTACGCTAATTGTCTCTTGAAATCCTCTGTGTCATGGTTGTTGGACGTAAAATCCTGTAAGCTATGTCTGGGAAGAATCTGAGTCACTAAGCCCAGTTTTAATACATAGGTACATTTGTGCCTAATTAAAAGTGCAACCCCTTGAAGACCTGCCATCAACACAAATCTTCATAAAGTTAAACCATTTTTGTCAAGAAAAATAAACACTCAGTGGCAACTTTTTCAGGTAAACTTTCCACATACTCAACTGAAACCCTATGTTGCACAAAAACTGCCCTAATTCTTCATGCCATAGATAAAATCTGGTAACTATGCTGGCCATTGGGGACACCGATATGTTCATGACACCAGTTTGGAATGACTTTGGATTCATTACCTGGTGCATTGACCTGCTACAATCAAAAGATGAGTATACGGCAGTCATAAAAACGATGAACATGATCAGGAGCTCAGGTAAGTTGTGTCATTTAAACTGTAATTAGCTTGCACTAACCAGACAAAGTGTGCCAACAAAATATCTTCTCCCCATTGCACCACCAGCCTGAATACAAAATAGGATGCTTTCATATGTACAAAAGATTCTTGCCATACCACCTTAATGTCACAGCTAAAATCAAAACTCATCAGACAAATGAAAGTTTTCCAATTTGTTATTGTCTACAGAACCGCCGACGCCATTCTGGTTGTGCGTGAAAGTCTCAGGAAATCGTCAGCCTGTGAGGTACCGTCAACATTGCCACTTTCAATTTCTCTTTAATTCCCTTTCTTCACCAATTTGAACTTCAGCAAATCATCTTTATCAACTGCAGGTCTTGAAGACATGTGACTGGCTGATTTACTATTTGTGTCAACAAGCAATTGAACAGCTATACCTAAAAAAAATTCTGATGAGTGTAATTATTTATTGTAACATGTATATTTTCAGCCTTCTACATATTTAAAGAAATTAGACTAAATAGAAACAAATATGTGAAAATAGTTACCGTAGGTTTTTAAACCATTTCTATAGAGAGTATTTTCTCCATCAGAGTAAACTCTGGATGAATCCTGTCTTGAGTTGATATCCAACAGGTTCGACTCTCGCTGTACGTCACCCCCGAGTTTCCAGGGCATGAATTATTAATAGAAAAGGCTATGTCAAGCCGTGACAGCCACAGGCATGTCAGGGTGTATCCTTCTGCCTCTTGTTTACTTGTCTCTGTCAAACATATTTAAACCATGTTTTAATTGTTTGCGCAACAAACCCCACTATCCCATCGGAGCATGCATGTGAATGCCAGGTCAGTGCATGCATTTGTACTTATGCAGGGGGGAGGAATATCCATTGACCAACTTAGCTGATGAAGCATGTGATCTCTGTAAGGGGAGTGGCAACATTTTAGCAAGTTCAGAAACAGGAACAGAACGAAACAAATGATTGGGATTAGTGCATATTGCCATGCATAACTTAGCTAATTTAATCAAATTTGCAATAGAATGCAGTTCTTTTGTACCTGTTGGCAATGACTGTGACTTTGTGAACCTATGTCTTGGTATCCGCCCCAAATATAATTCCATTGTGCATCAATGCACAAAACAAGGTCTATAAAGTTATACCTACGAACATTTGGTGTGGAACTACTTGACCGGTCTGTAAAAAGTCTTGACTTCAACTAGAAGATCTGCGGGCTAAATTACAGCGCCGGCTCTGAGCCAGACCTTCTCCTCCGACAGCAGTGTCTGACCTCACAAATGCACTACTCAAATATCACTCTCCCATAAATACGCTAATAAACCTTGTGGAAAGGTTTCCCAGAAGAGCTGGAAGGTGTTTTCAGGTGGACTGGGTGGGTCGACTTCATATAGAACTCTACAGATTATGAATTAGAAATACTTCAAGCTCTAATGTGAGTTAGTTAGTGACTCTCCTTCTGGATGAGAGTCATTTTCATGAGTAAAATTCAACCTATAAGGAAAAAAACCGACATTAACACCACGTTGTCTCAGTCTAACCTGATTTCAATCCTATACTACAAGTAATAGTAATTTAAAAATCTTGTCTACTTCAAGTATCCCTAAAACCAAGACAGACTAAGCTTTTTGCATCAAACCTACTTTCTTCAAATGGTCTGCCCTCTGAGTACTTAATGCTTTGTGCACTTGCAAGCAGTGAGTGAGTGAGTGAGTGAGTGAGTATGCACTTGCTTGCATATGCTTTCGATGTCATTGGGTTCATTTCTTTCCTAATGCTTCAGTGAGCTTACTCAGCAGAACTAGGTCAGAACAAGTTTTAGAGGCAAAATTAAACTAACGGGAAAATATGAGCACGAGCTTTGCATGAGTCTGTGCAGGGACAGTGGAGGCTGATGTACAGAGAGGAACCTCAAGCAGGAAACGCCAGAGCTGAAACGTCTGCAGCTCTGACGAAAATGTGTACTGAGAAGAAAACTCCATTAATTCAACAACATTTCATTTGCAATTACGGTTCTTTTATGCGCTGCTTGTAAGAAAGCTCAATGCTGTGAGAGAGATGGATCGAGAGTGTTTGAGTGGGAGAGAGAAAATGACGGCTTTCTGCAAAGAGAAGTGGAGGATGGCAATGAGAGGCGAGAGTAAAGAAAAGCCCTTTTATTAACATGACGAGCCCAGGTCATGTTAGAACATTGCTATAAACAAGTTGCAAACCCCCTAATACTACAGAACAGTTTTAGAAATAAAAAATAAGCTTTTCAATCCAAGCTACGTCTTCATTGTGTAAAATTTTATTTTACTGG